>NC_071284.1:5897500-6160000 GCF_001660625.3 Ictalurus punctatus
GGGCTTTTTCAGAAAAGCAGCTGTGAAAGGTTAAAGGTCAGAGGTGAGGCCTCTTACCCCTCCTTTGGGCTACTGGGTTGCCGTGACTCCAGGCTTTGTGCCGCCAACTCAGTGTTCCGCTGGAGCATAAAACGCTCACTGAAAACACACACACACACACTAACATACACGTGTGGAGCACACTCTACTCCCATCATCAACACTCTTGTTGCTCTGGCCTGCAGATGTTTTGCTCTTCAGAGAAAGGTTAAAGGATGTTCGGTTTGATAGAGCCACACACATTCCTGAGCTGCTAATGGATTTCAGTAGGACATATGTTTCCATCTTTAAGAATTCTCAACCCAAAGCGACGACTTGAATCCAAATGTTTACACACTTCAAAATGATCAAACCAACAAGATATTTAATGAGTTGTTACAGATTTGCCCTGTGGACTTTCCACAGCATTAAATGTAACTATATATGGATACAAAGTATGACAGAATTCTTTAACAAATATAAAAGTGTGATGAAAGATGGATACAAAACTTAGAGACAAGCTGTTATTGGAAAACAATCAAACCATTCAAGTTTAAATTATAATATGGACAAGTTAAAAAGGCTGTGTTTGTGTTTATTGTGATTTGCTGAAAAGTTTGTGCCTTGAATTATGCTTTCAGATAAATGGTTCTTTCAGACTGTTCTGCATAATGCATCCATCCATCCATCTTCTATACCGCTTATCCTTCCTTCAGGGTCACGGGGAGACCTGGAGTCTATCCCAGGGAGCATCGGGCACAAGGCGGGGTACACCCTGGACAGGGTGTTCTACATAATCTTCCACAGGTAAAATCAGCAATACCCTCATTGTAGTTGAAGAGCCACAATTGTATTTGAAAGGACAATAATAAATCATGCACTTCCACCCATCACGCTGGGCTGTTTACTGCCCCACACCCTTGTTTGATGGATTGCTAAAATCCTCCTATTTTTCTGAAAGAGTTCTCTGGGCTTTCCCAAGTTTATTCTGTTTGCTTCTCAAAAGCAGTCCCAATGAGTCCTAAAGTAGAGTCTAAACATAGAGTTTAAAAAATAGAATTCATCCGTATACAAGGGAGCTCATTAAAATGAACACATTTTTTGTGTTAGACCATGCGGTTCTACAAACTGGAGAGCATTATTAGCCTTACCACATAATTTTAAAAAATAGTTTTTTGCTTTGGTACCTTGTCCATGAAGAAGCTTTGTACACGTGACACACCTTCTGTGCACTAAATACTCCCACATGGGTTCCCTAAAGACTTGCACTTCGCAAAAACAGTTTATTCCCAAGACTCATCATTACTTGACCCGTTTACTATATATATGTACCTAAGAACTGATGATGTTATTATAAAGCCTGTCCTGTGCTCATCATAGAACTCTTATTCACAATATGCTCATACTGAACATCCTTTGAACACACTTAGCACTGTTGGTATTTCCTCTTCTACACCTGTATACTGTAATCATTTATAATCCCACTGGTGTCACCCAGAAGAGTATGGGTTCCCTTTTGAGTCTGGTACCTCTCAAAATTTCTTCCTCACGTTGTCTCAGGGAGTTTTTCCTTACAAATGTCACCCCTGCCTTACTCAATAGGGATCTTAATCTGCACCTAGATTTCTATAAAGCTGCTTTTTGAAATGTCTATTGTTAAAAGTGTTAAACCAAAAGAACATTTAACTGAATGGGAAAGCACAACTGGGGGCACGGGGGCTTAGTGGCTAGGACGTTTGCCTCGCACCTCCGGAGTTGGGGGTTCGAATGCCACCTCCATCCTCTGTGAGCAGAGTTTGCATCAGGGGGTTCCTCTGGATACTCCAGTTACCTCCCCCAGTCCAAAGACATGCGTTGTAGGCTGATTGGCATTTCCATATTGTCTGTAGTGTGTGAATGTGTGTACAATTGTACCATGCAATGGGCTGTTCGCTCATACAGGGTGTCAATCGTCTCATCCCCGAGTTATCTGGGATAGGCTCCAGTCTCCCCCGTGGCTCTGTGTAGCATAAGAGGTACAGAAAATGGATGGATGGATGAAAAGTACAGGTCTTGAGTTTTGCCATCTTTGCTTCCTGGAAACAAATGAATTTGGCTAGAGACATTGTAATAAATTGTGTTAATGATGTTGATTGGCTGATGGAAACAACTTCAGACCATGCTTGTTCATGAACTACAATGTAAAAAGAAATGAAATGCCATTCTTTCATTTATTCATTCATCCTCAGTAACTGCTTTACCCTGGACAAGAGATCCAGAGCCTATCCTAAAAAAATTCCCACTGCAAAGTGGATAGTCCCTTGCAGGCCACCATGCCTACACATTCACACTAGGTACAATTGAACGTAAAAACTGGCATGTTTTTCGGAGGTAGGAGGAAACTGTTGAATCCAGAGGAAACCGACACGAACATGAGGAGAACCTGCAAAACTCTGCACATACAATAACCTGAGCTCAAAATTAAACCAGTGAGCCATAATTTGTCAGGCAGATTAGTTTAATACTGGCCAATCTTTAACCGTGATACAGCAGAGGTTTGCCAATTTGTTTTAATCCATTGCACAGCATATAATAATCACAATCTATGGCAATATATTCACAATATGAATCAGTGTGCAGCCTTAGTTTTGTAGAGGAATAAATTAAATCTTACTGATTTATCAAGGAAACGCATCTGAAACATAGAGAGAAATTAATGTGCAGTTGGATTGTGCTCTGTTTTTCAGACAGGTTCAAATGCAGCAGTCAAAGCACACCACTCCTCATAGACATATGGAAATTAAGACCTAATTAGCTTTCGTATCAACACTGATGCCAAAAGTATACATCTTGATGCTTTCTCATGCTTTTCCACGTCACCTCTCCCTCACCCTTTGTCTTTTCTACCCTGCCCAGGTGCATGTTGTACTGAGACTGGCAGACAGGCTGAAATCTCAAGGCAGGCTTCTGATTACCACAAACACTAGGCTTAAGGGGGCTGCGTTCTATCTTTGTGCAGTAAATGCATCTTTGTGTCTTGCTGTGGAGTATTCCTCTGGGACCTGTCTAAATGCCAGCTTTTCAGCATTCAGCCTTTCCCGTGTAGGACAAGGCTTGTTTTTTGCGTCTGGTTGTTTTTAGAGATTTATGTGCGGACGTTTTTTTTTCCCAGGACACATGGCAATGTCCAAAAGGCCCCAAAGGCAATTAGGCAACAGATAATTAACTTCACTGAAATGTATGCGTGAATGGCAGCTTTCTTTCTGTCACTGTTCTGTTCCTGCTCTCTCCTCTCTAATGACAGTAAGTCATTCATAAAGGAAACTCTTCTTTTCCATGTAGACATTTCATGATGAACAAAAGTCAAAAATTCTGCCTGGGAAAGATAGGAGCGACTTCACAATGCTCTATTCAAGCCATGTCATTTCACAAATGTGTTTGTGAGAAGGAGCTTCTGCTTGGCATGAATTGAGTATTGCATCACAACAGACAATTTCATCAGTGGAGCTCTTTTAATTCTTTCTTTCATATAGTTGCTATAAAAGGGAAATCTTAACTGGTAACACTTTATATGAAGCCCATATTCACAAGTAAGGAATATAACACAGTAAAGCATGCTGTTATTAAAATCCACAACAAGAAGGTGTGATACAACCCACCACAAGCAGAGTTACCACCCTGAAGTTGATTATTTTCTTGTAACCGCGCATCCTAATGTATTTTATTCCTTTTCTACCACAGTGATTTGCCCACAATTACAAATGTTAATTTAATTAATGAAATACATTAACATACGTACTTCTGTATATTAACCTATAACAAGTTATAGCTGCTATAAGCAGTCATCCCTCAGCAGCATCTTTTTTTTCTTTTTGCTTTGTGTTGAAGTTAATAAGAAAAAATGCAGCTTGCCATGTTACAGAGAAACATCCTTCGGCCTGAAGACTTTCTTGTAGTGGAAAATGAAGTGCTTACACTGGAGACTCCTTCATTAAATGTTATATAAATGTGTCGTTACAGAAAATTTTGTCATATCAATGATGGTACACATTTTGTAATTTGTTGTTACTAGCTGTAGATTATGTAGATCATCCCCAATAGTTCCTGTGAATATGCTGTCACTATGGAAATTATAATACTTTAGAAAAAGCACATTAATATAAACCTATGGTTTGAATCGGTTATAACATAACTTATCTTAAGTTATAACTATTTGTTATAATGCCATGTGGTGTAGTGCACAAACTTTATAACTAATAATAACATAATTGTTTTACAGCAACTGCAGCATTTAGCAACAATTCCAAAACATGAATGAGTTTTTTTTAATAAATTATAAAAACTTAAATGAATTCATTATAACATGTTATGACATGTGATGTGCTGGAATCTGATGTATTTGTAATAATCATATTACACTCCATTTCAAGGCTGAACGTTTTTGTTTGGGGGTCACTTAAAATGACCATGAAGCATAAATAATGTACCAGAAACAGGCTTCTAACTGCAGTAAACTCACCACAATTGTAGGAAGCTGTAAATTGGTGCTCCAAATGAGGCAAGGTTTACATAACCTGCATTGACACCACTTTGATGTGCTTTTCCCTACCAAGAAACAGTTGGGACTTTTTTTTTTTTTTTTTTTTTGGTGGGGCAGACAGCGACTCTTTCTTTCTCTCAAGGCGTTGCGGAGTTAACTGCCAGCGGTTTGGGTCGTTAGCTCCTCCAGTCGGCGTCCGTTATGACTGAGCTGGAGGTGACCGCAACATCTTGCATAGTGGTTGTGGATGTGCAGGGGGTGGAAGTCGGCATAGCCTACAGAGGCAGTGTAGGTTTGGCTTGTCACCAATTCACTACCACCACAGTGAGGTAGTTCCCCTGTTCTGCACCTCCCTGTACCAACCAGCTGTCAGAAGGAGCTTTTATCAGTGTTACTGGAAATCAAGTTCATAAATATAATTTTAAGAGCCAGCATGTGTGCATTATCTATGCATGTGTACCCATCATCTATGTTTCTATGATTAAATATAAAAAAGGGAGAAAGCTTGATGAATGAGTCTTCAAATAATCCTTTTTATCTGATTTAAAGTTGCCAAAAACTCATTTGAATACCTGAATGTTTTTCCTATGTCATTTAATAGGAATAAATGTCATTTAATAATAGAAAAGAAACAAAACATCAACACTTAAATCTACCCTTTAAACAGACAAATTAATTACAATTAAAGACAATTTTATTAGAAATGTTATTAGAGTCCACACTGTAAAACCGAATAAGTTCATTTAACTCAAAAAATTTGAGGAAACTAATTCCCTCAATTTTTTTAAGTTGATAATCCAATTTCTTTAAGCCAAATACACTTAAATATAGGCATATAATGCAGTAGGCATTATTTACAGGTATAATAACTTTATTATTATTGTTACACTGTAAAAATTAGAAAAGGGGTACCTGGACCCAACTTTGAGAACCATGGCTCTAGTAAACCAGCAATACATGGCCTCCACTTATTCTTATATTTTGAAACATTATTATATTTTATGATGCAATAACACTTACCTGAATTTTTACATCCCCGGATTTCTATAATGAATGTGTCAAAACTGCTGCAATGTTTACAGTGTGGCCAGACTGTGGAAAATCATTGAAAACATGTTTTATATCAAGATTAGTGTGAGTTCTTCTATCAGGATGTATATGTACATCCTATAATCACTCTATATGCAGCTCAAGTATGTTTGTTTGTTCTCAAAGCCCAAAAGCCTACCCTCACTGCATTTATATCTCCTGCCATTGCTGGATCACCATAAAGATCTGCTGACTGAAACAACACATGGCTACACTAAGTTGAAAAGTAGCAGATCCATCCCTGAAGCCATGGGGCTCAGACAAAACAAGTATACCTGGGGGTTAAATTTAAGAATTTAGCTTGTTTTAAGTTCTCCATTTAGAAGGCATTAATCATTATGGTCTGTTGGGTCAAATGGCTAGTTTTACATAAAATAACACAGCATTTTTACGTTCCAGTTTTACATAAAATAACACAGCATTTTTAGACCATTTTAATTGGAAGGCATTGACCCACTGAGCAGTGACAGCTGGTGGTGGTGTTAGATGGGATGGCTAAAATCTAATATCTATCAGTATCTCAACAAATAAACTATTAGTGTTGAGCAATGCATTATATCACAAGGTCTCATCAGTATTACAATAGAAATGATGTGGGGAAAACTATTACACATATAAAGCTGCATTTATGAATTCATAGTGTCCTACTGTGTTCATGCTATGTTACCACCAAATATTATGGTAATAGAAAAATTGCAACCTTTTCATTTTATAAAAATACACTAAACTTACACTTCTATCATTTGTCATCATTTAGTGGAATTTGTCCTTTAATCGTATAATGAATGCTTATTCTATTTACTTTCTCACCTCCAAACTCAACTGGGGGGGGGGGGGGGGGGGGGGGTTATAGAGTAAATAATCCACCTTATTCACCTCTATTACACCCAAAACTATAGTTCACATGCACCTTCTTGAATACTGCTGATGACATTTTATGGTTTTGTCAATAAGCTGGACTGACAAATATCAGCCCAAATGGAAATTACATCTAGGCGATATTTCACTCGGTGTAATCACCTGACATGACTGAGAGGCTGCATGAATTAGTAGTCTGGGCTAGAAAGATATCAGTACAAGCCTCACTTCTTCCATATTGTGTATTTTTCTTACAATTACTGGTGGTGCTATTGTGTTTGGTTCCACAAAAATCCAAAATAAGACATCATAAGACATTTCTTAACATAAAAAAAAAAAAAAATCTGATATGGATGCCAAAAAATGAAAGCTTATATTTAATTATTTTTATCTGAAAACATTAGGGAGACTTATACTAACTTCTTTATACCAACCACCCTTGCAACTGAGATTCCTTAATTTGGCCACATTTGAACGCAACATCACATGTAAAAGTTTTATGTAGAGTTGTGTCTATATCCATAAATATGTTGGAGTAAATTGAGTACTTTAAATTTTGCAATATAAAAATAGGAAGAGACAACATGGAACGATGTGGCATCCATTACTACGGTGCCTTGCATAAGTATTCACTCCACTGGTGGATTCCATTCAAAATATGATGTGACCTCTTGTAGTAGCTGGTTGCACCAGAATTAATTTATAAGTTTCATGTTAACATTGGGGGTGAGTACAATATTGCAAGCCAGTATTAAGTAGATATGTGAAGGTAAATGGAGTTGTGTCAAATTTAAAAGTTTATGAGGACTGTCCTTCTGTCCCAAATGGCACACTTGTGGTGCGTTTGTTGCCCACATTGATGCAGACTCAACAGGGATCACAGTAGATATGGTTCTTCACCATATAGACCTAAATTTGTCAAAAAAAAACAGACTTTTACCACAAAATTCGTCTTTGACATTCCCCCTTCAGTGAATTGTTTTTTTTCCAGAACCTGAATGTTATTAATCTTTGTTCTGTTGCTTTAACTGAAAAGCATAAAAGCTTAGTTTTCTGGTGTTTTCTGGTGAATCTCTGTAGCAAGTGGTCAAAAATTATAACTGTTATGGCTAAACCACAGGCACGTTTGCAACTTCAAAACCACTGCTGGAGAAAAAGATATTTAAATCGATGTGTGTTAAAGTTAACTTGTCATTTAGCTGCATAATCCTTGTGGAACTAAAGCTGCAAAATAACTGATACATCCAAGTATAATCATCTATCATTTTGACGTGGAGCTGCCATAAAAAAGTAGCTGATTTTGCCATGGAACATTACTTATCATTGTTATTATCTTGTGCTATTTGTGTATGGGTGAAGGAACTGCAGAAATGATGTCAAACCTCATTCATCTCTGAAGGAAAAATGATAAATGTCTCAACGGTCATTCCTAAACATCTCCACATGCATTTGAGTGAAAAATGACATTGTAACAAAGTGTCCCAACTGCTGTTTTTATTAAACCCATGTACCTCACTCAAGAACTTTGTGCACTTTGTCCATGTCACCAAACTGTGGAATTGGAGAAGGACAGCAGGGTTTAGTGCACCATTTGTGACAGGATCTATGAGGACATTTGTTTTTTTGCCAAGCAAGAAAGAGAAAAGCCTCAAACCGACAGTTGAGAAAGAGCCTTTAGTACTCCTTAGTCCAATTTGTGCTTTTCTTTTTCCTCTACACATCCTGTGCCTCCATCTAGGCAGGGGGTAGTGGTTGAATTTACTACACTCCTCATCTCTCCTATTGTTTTCTCTTGCTGAACATGCATGTTGACTTAGCAGCCTGAAGGAAGTTGTGCCAAGCGCAGGGCTCAGTAGTAGGGACTCCAAGAGAAAATACATATCAGAGGAGATATTTGAAGACAAACATGAGGTCACCTCCACAGAGGCAGGCCAAAAACCCCAGAGTTGCCATTATTTGTTTTTCCAATGCAAGCTCAGCAGTGAACCCAGGTGTTCATACAGTAGAACACTTACATACAGCAGATTTCAAGCAGAAAGTAGACTCAGCACAGACATTTTTAACCAAAGGCCAAGGTATGCAGCAGGGCTCATGAATATTTTGGTTGGGGCAGACATTTTCATAGAAAGTGCACGATTATATTTAGCAATTTTGAACATAAGAGCAATATATAAGCCCTAAGGAACCCTAAATTAGTTATTTCCAGTCATTTATTTCTAATAAGGTAAACAATGTGCAATGTCATGTTTTAATACTTGGTGTCATTCCAACGTCTACTTTTACTTAATCAGACTTTCTCCCCTTTGATATAAATTGGACAGTCCTAATGTTGAGTAAAGCTTGCATAACTTTACACCCACAAATCACAAGGCTGATGTTGCTTCTCACTCACGCTTCAATGGTCTATTCGAGTCTAAGCAACCCAGCAAGCCAATGCTAACAGTAACTCTGCTTACTGCCAGGCTGTATCACACAAACCTATTGGTGATTATTTTCTTATAACAGGCTGAAAGTGTTTCATTTATTACTTGTCAGTGAAATAAACAGGGAATACAAAGCATGTTAGTAGGCTGAGGTACTCAGTTTCCCAGCATCCTGCTATTAACTGATGCAGGCATTTCTTCAGAATGACAGTTAAAAAAAAAATAATAAGCTATAAATTATACTCAAAATTAATGCCTAGACTGTTTATAAGACATTATACGATAGAAGAATATAAAGTAATTAAAGTACATAGTGATGTGTGTCTGTGTATTGTTTTAAACGGTTACTCTTCTGCTTGCTTGGTATAGTAGTCGGGGGGCGATCTCAAACAGGGGAATATCAATGTACAGAGTGTCCCAAAAGTCTACCTACATAGAGACTATGTACGCCAGCACCACATTGGTGGTGCCTTCATCAATGGATGTTCGTAGACATTTAACAGCTAAAGACCCACCTCTTCTGTGAACACCTAACTAAACCCTAAAAAGCCAGCCCCACGTTATCCATAATAAATAAATAAATAAATAAATAACTCTGGCACTTATACCTCTACTATGCACACTTTACTTTTCTAGAACTCAATTAAAAGATCTTGTACGGTAGCACTACTGGTATTCTTCTCCGCTTGATATATCGCTTTGCTTGTATTTCCTCAGTTGTAAGTGATAAATGAAACTGTAATGTAAATGTTTACTTCTTGTTTGGTCCACAACACTTCCAGTCTTTTGAATTTGTTAATAAGTTTGGCAACTAAGTATGAACATTTTTGGGAGTCATTTTGCAAAAAAAGTGTTAATTTCTCCTTTTGATGGAGACTCTTGGGACACCCTATATATCTGGGTGATTATTGAGTTTAGCTGATATTGGAGCAGTATTTTATCATAGTTGTTATTTTTCTTTTATTCAAACTTTTCTAAATGAAGCACACCATACCATGTTTGGCATCATACAAAAATGTGCCCTGGACATTAAGTTTGTGTATATTGTGTGTATGCAAACTTCTAGCACTGGTTGTTAAAAAAACAACAACAAAAAAAACAAACCTGGAATATCCTAGACATTGTAGTTGTGTTCATGTAAACAACACAGGGTGCTTGCTTCATCTCCCTGTTAATTTAATGACCATGCACATTTAGGTGTTTTTATGAAGGTAAACTTCATTACTCATCCATTTTCTGAAGAAAAGGATTTCCATCTAACAAGACTGTGAAGCTTAAGATCTTTCAGACCAGAGATGAGTGCAAACAAAACAAAGCAAGCACTCTGTTTTTTTCTGTTGGAATGTGAGGCCAGTGAGGCCAAGAACAGCAGCCGTCCATGTCATGAGAAAGGCTGAGGAGTTTGCAGGATGACACCAGTGAAAATATGAGCGCAGTGAGGAAGGATTATTTATCAGCCCAGAACAGTCATCCTTGCACACTCTGTTCAAACTAGATATGCTTCATGAACCACATACTTGCTGTTACTACAAACCTGGACACACAACAACACTGCAAAACGATGAAAGGCTTTCAATGACTAGAATGTTACTATACTGAGTAGAGTCTTCTTCATAGCCTTTTATATGTGCTCTGTAGTTTTCTATCATGTCCTATTGACCAAATAACTTTTATTAGTGACGTTAGAGCATGAGTTGTTTCTACAGCTTTGAATTTATATCTTTGACTAGTAAACATTTCAAATTCATTTTAATCAGAACTGCATGTAGTGGATATTACTATAATACTACAACACTTAAATTATTCAAAGTGATTGGACTTACATCTGTTTAGCTTTTGCTTCCTTTACCAAACAGATTTTTACATCTAAGAAATATCAGCCCAGTTTGTTATGAGGCTTCATTTAGGAAACAGGATGTGACCATTTGACCATCCATTCCCTCCTGTTCTGTCTAGACCTTAACAGGAAGTGTATGTGCCAAGAACAGATGACTGGTGTTAGTAAGAGAGTAGCACACAGTCATAACAACACATTAGTAATCATTCAGATTAAAATGCCTTGCGAGATAATAGCAACATAAATAATATAGGAGAGAAGTATAATGGTATCTTCTGTTGCTGTGGAGACATTTCAATGTTGTGAGGAGTAGTGTGTTTGAATACAAAATACAAGTTTTATTTGGAGATTAAAATGTTGTTTAAGGTAGCGGTATTTAGTATTTACAGTGCTGTGAAAAAGAATTCGCCCTCATTCGGATTGGATTGGTTTTAGATCTTCGAATGAAACAAAACAAACAAAGTCACCTGAGTAAATACACAATACAGTTTTTTTCTTTATTTTTTTAATGATGTAAAAAAAAAAATAAAAAAAAAAGTTATCCAACTCCTATCCATCCATGTGAAAAATTAATTGAATAGTCAAAACACATGAGCATAACTCAACTGCTCTGCCAAATGCATATAAATAATAAACACTAAAAGGCAGCTTTTATCTGTTATCATTATCGCCTCTTGTCTGTTACATTTGAGTTCAGAAGGCCAAGACCCACCAAGCTACCATGGAATTCCTTCACAGATTGTGTATGTATGAGACAGCGAGATGGATGGGGGTTTCAGGATTTTCTTAGGAATACTGAACACCTTCCCCCCTGCTCTCTCGCCCCAGAGTCCATTTCAGGATTTTGTGGATCAGTGATTGAAAAGAATAAGAAAGGACAATGTGCTGAGAGAAGGGGAGAGGGAGTGTCATTGTGTGGAACCTGCACAGATTACTAAATCCACGTCTCAGCATCCAATGTGTTTGCCCTCCACTTCTGTGCCACAGCAACACATTACCATATCCAAAATTCCTCTACAGAAATCACAGTACAGCCCACCACCTGTTCCTCAGTGTGACTGCTTTTCTCTGGGAGAGAATCTGGTCCATATTTCAGATCATTTAAGTAGTCATGTCTACAAACTACGATAAATCAGATTAAAGTTAAATCAGATTTCCAGAAATCCTATAAAACACATGGATTATTATCAAATAGTAGGGTTATTCGGTGCATATACACTTTTAATCTGCTATTCTTATTTTTCAAATCTGCACATAAAGAAACTCTATGGCAGCCTTTACACTCATCGATTAATGCATGGGTATTCATAATGGACTGAGATAGAGATACTGGATCCAAACACTTGATCAACTATCTCCATCTTTAGATCAGAACAAATGCTTAATTTAATTATGTTATTTATTTATTTATTTATTTATTTATTTATTTATTTATTTATTATTATTGCTGTTATTATTATTATTATTATTATTATTATTATTATTATTATTATTATTATTATTATGATTATTATTATTATTATTATTATTAATTTGAAAGAATTGAATCTGAAACCACAAATGTATGTGATGTAGGTACAATGTATGTAATAATGAATTGAGATGGAGATGCTGGATCCAAAGCTCATTTCCATCTTTAGATCAAAACAGACCCGTAATTGAATTGTATTTAAAAGAATTGAATGTGTAATAACAAAAACAATATATTTACCTGACATAATTGGCATTTGAATTTTATAACTTTACTAGAAATGAACTGTAGAGGTGCATGTATTTGGAAATAAATCCTATTACTGACTGACTCATGTATGCATGTAAGCATGACAAATCACTAGAACTGTTTTCCCATCATTTACCATCAGTAGGACACACTCAAATGTGAATACAGCTGTGTTGATATGTATTATTCTGTTGCAGAGCAGTGTATTTTGTGTGCATTTGATCATTTAATTGGTGCACATTGTGTTGTTGTTGTTGTTGTTTTCATATTTCCTTGTGTATTGCACCATGTGCATGTGTGAATTTTTATTTGCGTATGGCCTATTGTATTTGAGTATTTATGAATGCTTAGTGAAGATTTCACTGTATGTTATGCAAAGTGTTTCTCCTGCCACGTTGCATTAAGCGTGCACTTTACTGCTGTCTCATGTCCCTTGTGCCATGGTTCTTGAACAGCTCTGGAACCAGCTATCAAGACTAAACAAATTATACACTGTTTGCATGTCTCCTTTTATGTGAGAAATAAAACTAAAGGCAAATATTTTCTGGAATATCCAACATGAATGAATGTCTTCCCAGCTCTTTACATTTAATACCTTTATACCACTTCTGATTGTTCAGAAAGTGTTGATTAATTTCTAAATCAGCAGCTCAGACAGAAGTTCTCAGACAGGCTGTAATTCAAATAGCAGATTCTTTACTAACGGCTAATTTACAAGTACTTGTACATTATGGTGGATGTTTCACATACTCGAGTCTCCTAATTAGTGGATTAAATAAAACGTTTGTCGTTATTTAGTATTCAAAAAATACGATATATACAGTATGGTGAAGATTTCTATACTGGTACATTAATTTAGCATTGTTGAAAGGAGTCTCCAGTGTCAGTGCTTTGCAACAGTCAGGGGTAAAGTTGTTCCTTTAAGTTTTCAGCCATGGGATACATGACTTTGGGCTTTTTGGTTTCTTGGTAACATGAGAAGCTCCAATTTTCTGTCTATAAATGCTCAAATGTATGATAATAGGAACTAACATTTTAATATGTGCCTACATTCATGCTGCTCATAGCTTCTACATTCATATGCAGTTCATTTACTCAGATTTAAACGATTATGCCATTTCGCCTTTCTATTCTGATTCTAATGTTATGGTGTTCTCTGTTGAAAGTCTGCAAATGCTTGGCTTTAGTCTTTATTGCTTGCAATTTACCATCTTCTATGCTGCACTGTTGTCCTGGAGGTATATTATTTCCCATATGCTGTATATGGATGTGAAGACAATAAATATCTACCAGACTAAAATGCATGAAATTGGGTATAAATGTGACCCTTAGAGCATTCTTTTCAAAGAATCCCCCCATGATTCATCACTCCTCAGTCCATTTACACTCTGCCACTGTTATGACAACATTAGTCCAACGCCTGCTAAAACACACACTTTAGAAGAGTTAGAAAGGATTTGAGCCCTCCCAGCTACAGTACCCACGCAGCATAACAACAGCGGCTGTTATCTATGCAAACACTTCAGCACTCAGGGCCATTGGTGCGACTTTACACATGGAAATGTGCTAATTGTATCTGAGTGTGTGTGAATGGACAGCTACTGAGAGAACCCAGGAAATGTGTGTTAAACAGAGCCATCAGGACTAGCAATGATACACACAATAACAAGCAGGCATGCACATTACATATGTGCATTACAAGAGCCTGAGGACTGAAGGGCGTAGTGTGCTCTATTTTAAATGCAGTGATCTGTTCCAAAAAAACTGACATGGAGGTTTTTCCCCTATTTGGACAAAATGAGGCATATAACACATATAATGCATGTGATTCACTGAGCAAAATGTGTGCTTGTTGATGCAATGGAATAAATGGCAGACTTTAAATGTGTAATGTGATATATTCCAATGCTTCCTTATCCTGGCTCTCAAATTCCTCCTGTGTTTGTGTCTTAATGTACACACACACATATATGTATGTATGTGTGTGCGTGTGCGTGTGCGTGTGCGTGTGTGTGTGTGTGTGTGTGTGTGTGTGTGTGTATGTCACTTTATATTTAAGTCATGTTCTTTTATATTTATATTAATGTGCTTGTCTGACTACATTATCGTTTCTATAGTAACAACTAATTTACAGCAACTTGTATGGTGGATGTGCCATATAATATATTGTATGTCTAGTAATAAATGAAAAATATGTTATTATTTAACAAAGGAAAACATTAAATCACTGATATGGATAAGTTATCTGTAAAGATATGTTTATTTAATATTTACAGAAATGACCTCAAATGTTAGCACTTTGTTCAAAAAAAAAAAAAAAGGCCAAAAAAGTTCTACCACAGGAGAGTCTTCAGGAGAGTCTTCAGGATCTTGCACTATTTTGTGTTTTCTCAGTAACATGACAAGCTGCTTTTGGCATTTTTAACAGCTCAGTGAAAACAAGATTCTGGTGAGGAAATGACTATTTATAGCAGCTACATCATAAGTGATAGCAGAAACTAAATTGTCTAAAACATTAAATGTAACAAACTGTTAAAAAGTTGTTCATTAATCAAATAAAAATGTGAGCATTGGCAACTTGCTGTGGTATACGAGGAATAAAACATTACAGGACATGTTGTAGAAAAATATCCACTTCAGGTTGGTAACAGTAACTCCACTTTGCTCACCAGCTCATTGCTGATTATTCCCACATACCGTAACATCACACCCCATCATGGTTTATTCTGTACTTATCAAGTAGTGTTGAGAAAGACTCATTTAAAAAACATACATAAAATGTATTTTAATGTATAATCAGAGGTGGAAAAAGTACTGTAAAATAACGTTTGTTTTTGTTGTTGTCTCAAAATGTAAAACAGTTAGTCAAAATTATAACTGTGTGAATGAAAAAAAGTTTGCACTTACCGTAAATGTACGTAAGTATACATGAAATTAAAACTTGCAAATATGTATTCACACCAAAGTCATACGAAAAGACACCATTTTTGAGGTTATGAGCATGGTTTAGGTTTGTACCTTAACTTGTGACTCAGTTCACATGAAACCTCACAACTGAAATAACCAGTTTCTTCTTTTGCTCCAAAACTATGGAACTCACTACCATCTGATCCTAGAGAAGCCCAGTCTAGTATATTAAAATCTTCTCTTAAAGTGTATTTCTTTAGAATTGCTTTTACTTGATGACTTTGTTTTGTTGTCCTGTTTTTAGTTGCTTATATTTTGATCCTAAGATGTTTGCACACACACACACACACACACTTGTTTAGACATATGAAAGATATCAGATCGACATTGTACCTAGTTTTAATAATCTGATTATTGGGATAAAATCCAGGTACTTATCCAATATACTGAAGTCATTTTACAATTTAAGATATAATATGCTTTATTTGATCATATAATAATCTTGTAATTGTCTAAATCAGATATTATTGAGTTTTTAGTGTATATAGACTATGAAAGGTTTCTCACGATCTTAAAAACCTTTTGATCTGAAGGTGTATGATTAAATGTTTGAAATCGGTGTTGTGGACAAAAATATAATTGTGCCAACATATTCATTTCTTTCATTAGAAAACTAACATTTTATTTACAAAAAATTTATTTTTTAAACGGACGACTTGGAGCAAAATATTCCGAAAAGCAGCCGATAAGTGTCGAGCGTAGGTGGGAACTCTTTAATACTGTTTAAAAAGCATCTCAGAGGGATTCCTCAAAAAAATCGGTTGAGAAAATGCCAAGAATACATTTGTGGAAATTCTCAGCAAAAAGCGTGTCTACTTTGAAGATGCTAAAATACTAAATTATTTTGTTTTATTTTGGATTTTTTTATCACAATATAATTCCCATAGTTCCACACGTGTTATTCCAGAGTTTTGATGACATTATTATTATTCAAAAATGTGGGGAAAAATTAAAATAAAGAATGAATGTGTCTAAAATTTTGACCGGTAGTGTATAAATACACTGTGTTTATTTGATAGTAGATATGTGTATAAAATTTTGCCTAAGTGTGTTTCTGTGAAAGGAGCAGTTGTGTTTTCACTCTGACATGTTTGTAAAATGTGTGTTGTGGAGCGTACATTCACCCCATAGCACTACGTTCATGTTAAATGAGGTTATTGGTCAGTGTGTGTGTGTGTGTGTGTGTGTGTGTGTGTGTGTGTGTGTGTGTGTGTGTGTGTGTGTGTGTGAATGAGTGTGGGAACTGCTTTGTAACTTATCCCCAGAACAGAGGGGGCACACACACAGGCCAATGTTTCTGCAGGCCTTCTGCTCCTCATATTGATTGAGCCATGGGGTGGAGTTTACACTTCTGGACCATCCACTGACCCTAAACCCATTCATGCCACTGAAACCTCGTCCTGTGCGTCCATGAGGAAATATACCCCCACCCATGGCTCTGGACTTCTCATCCCCCCGTCCCTCCATCCAGACGTGTTTATGGCCTGAGCCGGCAGTGCAGGGCTTCCTCGACTCTACAGCCTGGCATATGGAGGCCTGCAACAAAAGGACTCTTGTGAAGGGGGACACAAAGAAGAGCGATCCATTTCCCACAAGGGGAGGAGCCACATCAGCAATCAAGCACAAGTGACATGCTGGGTGGGAGGTTTCATGGGTGGAGTCTTGAAGAAAGGGGCGTGGACAGGACATGTCACTCATGCTGCTAGGATTTAGATTTAGATTTTTTTTATGTCGAATTGAATGAGTTGATTAGCTTTATCTGCACTGAAAGTGAAATGTTTTTAATGCTTTCAATGTAGCATTACTTTCTTTTTTTTTAATATTGTACTAACCTAGAGTTAAATACAAATTTGCTGTTTTTTTCTGATGTTAAAATGCACATAAACATGACTGATTGAATGGGTAGTGGTGAAAACCGCTAGTTTTTTAACTAGAAACTGTATTCTGTTACAAATTAAACATGAACAAGATAAAATTATTGGTCTGTTATGGTTCAAATGAAAGACAAATGAAATCCAACAATTTTACATTTCAAACAGACTTTTTTTTAACCATTGCTTCACTTTTTAATTTAGAAGTGTCTTTGATTTATACATTAAATAAAAAAACATCAAAAGCATATGCTAAGTGGGGCATTATCTCTCATTTGAGAACTATTGAGGCTTTACAGTCTTAGGCAGAAGCATTTAGAATTAATGGTGGTGAGGAGAAAACCAACAATATTTGCCATCAATCAGACACAGAACTGGTCCAAGCCTCATACTTACAGTTAAAGCACTCAAACGGCTACAGTTTGTGCACTGATAACCACACTGTTTTGTTTTTTTTTTCTGGGTTATGTAAAAGACCCATAAGCAACAGGGTAACAGTCACATTCCTTCCTGTCTGATGAAAAAAAAAGAAACTGCCACCAAACAACGGTGGGCAAGCTAAAGCAGAGTTTCAGCTTCCGTCTGGTAACCACAGCAGTATAAATTGTGTCCGTTCTTTTAAAGTGCTCAGACTTTATATACATATATAATACATATAAAATAGTATATACATTTGACTTTTTTTAACTAGTCCACTTAATCAAATGGGTTTAATTCAAAGTTCAATAATTCAAATGGTCTGCACAAAACAAAGTTATTGTAAGCAAACAGGCCTAAAAGCAATGTCAGCTTGAACCTAATGTGTTTTGTCAGGGGAAAAATTCAAGAATAGAAATGTCTATGGCTCCAAATAGACAAAATATTATGGTACACATTAAATGAATGCACATCTATCAATAAATCCATACTGCAGAGGTCTGTAGAATTGATTTTACCGATAAACGGGTTCCTGGTTACAAAAAAAGTTTGAGAAACCCTTGAAATAAGAATTTCCAAACCGATTACACTATGTTATCAAAGCAGACACTAACTAACTTATCATGCTAACTCCTACGAAGCATGTATTTGTTTTTCCCACTTTTATTAGCTCAGTGTGCTCCCACCGCCCAGGCTAATCATTAACAATTCTCTTCAATTCTCGTCTGCCTCATTACAGATTCAGGGCCTGGACCCTGTGACTCAGGCGCACTGGTGTGTCTCACACTCGGTAAGCCATGACATGGCTAGAGAGCAAAACAGCATCCGCCTAATGCTATTGTTGAGCAAGCGATCACCGTGGCTCTCTTCAAGTCGCTACAGCCAGAGCAGACCTCCAGGAGGCCTTTGTGCCTCATAATTGTCTTTTTCGAAGCTGGGACTTCCCAGTGTCTTCCTCTTATTATTCTCAAGAAGGTGTTGCTTCTCCTCCATTTTTTTTTTCTTTTCATGCCTTTTAATACCATGTTTCAAGAGTTTCCATTCAACTCTACAGACAGCAACACCTGCAACCAAATTCCCACTAGAAAACTTCCAGTTTGAGCGTTTCATTTGAAAGGGAGGGAATATGCTGAATGAGCAGCTAGCAAAGAAGCAGTTAAGCAGTTTCTGAAAGTCAGTAGTGCTTTAAACGGCCATCAGGCTCCTACTGCTGTTTGTGACAAAGACAAAGGCAGTTGCTTGTTTTCGTTCTCTGCCATTCAAATGGACTTTAATCTCCTCTGCAGACACTTTGCCACAAACAAATACAACCCCCAGATTCAGTTGCTTGTCTCTCAGGCCAAATTAAACATCCCTGTGCTTTATCTACCAGAAGTCAACAAGTGGATAGTGGACAATTTGTGCTGCCTGATCCCTCCAATAACTGAACTGGAAGAGGTGTTGACACGACCCTTTGAGATAAGGCCTTATTGTGTTGAAGGGATAGTGTTGCTTATTGACTAGAGCTTCTTATGCTAACATTTACAGTGTATTTTTCCCTGGGGACAGTGGTGCCAAAGCTTGCATCCTTTGGAAAACTAATGGAAGAGGGAAAAAAAATTGTAAACATCATGATAATGTTTTCAAATTTGAATGTAAGCGCACATGTATGATAAGTAATAATGTTGTCTCACTGGAGCAGTGCATCCATTCAGCAATAACCACGTTTCAACATAAGACGGCGATCAAACTACAAGCTACACTTTAGGTGTCTTGAATCTCTCTAAAGCTCTTTTGTGACAAAATCCAATCTGATTATTTAACAAAATCAAATTTGGTGGACTAAACTACACGCCATATCATGAAACTCCTCATAACATGAAATACAAAAAGAAAACATACGAAACTCAAGCTCTACAGCTTGAAACCGAGAGCAAGGTTGTAACACTTGAACACTAGGAATGAATAATAAAGTGCAATCAAGGGGGGTCATGGTGCATCATGCAACGCTGTTATGAAATATTTTGCAGTTTACCTTATCAGGGCCGAGCCAGGGTGCTTATGGACACCCATTTCTGAGATGACTAGACAATATTACTGAGATTACCCAAATGAACTCCACATCAAGTACTTTAAAAACCCATTAGTGGCAAGATGATGAAGGGAGAGAATATATGTATAGGGGAAAAGATATAACAATTTCAGTGAACTGCCTTAGAGATGAACAATTCATACCAGTGTAACACAAAAGAACTGGTGCGTCTAATGTGTGTGCTGGAATCTACCTCTTAGCTGAGACTAAAATATAAATGTTCAATCTCAAATTCTAATACAATAATATAATACACAGGTAATCTCAATTGAAAAATAATCAACTGTGATATTGATGAGCTTGGTTAACATTAGAGACTTGGTTAACATTTGGTAATATTCTACTCACTCTTACACATTTTCTCATAAGCTTATTATTCATATGTCTTAAGTTTGGCAGCATATTTATTTCAAGCCATACTGTATTTACATTTAATATTTGAATAGATACTCATTGTGACTATGGATGAGTATTATTTTGATCTAATAAAAGGTTTAGGCTACTAAAAAGGAATATTGCATTATAATGTGCAAAAACAAAAGAAAGAAAAGACCATTTTTCTGATTATTTAAAAGAATAACATGTACGCAAATTATTTTGCTGTCAAACAAATGAATAGTGGTTATAAATAATCACAACAGCATTTGAGGTATTCCTAAAATGCTAAGCCATACTTTATAAGTACAGATCTTGGTTTACAGTTGAAACTACAGGACATTATAGTCACACTCTACTTTATACAGTACCTTAACAATGCCTTATAATGAATTATAATTAAATTAAAATAGTCTGATGCACAATGCGGTGCACAATAGAATACAAGACTTTTCTTCTAAAGCTTTCTGTGTTTCTAAGTGTATATAATCCTTAGGTGTTGCCAGGTCAAGAATGGCTTGTATACAATGCAAATTCAAAATGATGATATGGTAAATCACTGGAATGTAGCAAAGACTGATTCAACTCTTGTGTTTTAATGCAATAGAAGTGACTAAGACTGGGAGAAGAGTGTAAATGGATCCCTCATCACACTTAAAGGGGCGTGAAATACCATCTTACCAAAATGTGGGCGGGGTTCCAAAGTTTCTGCTTATAAAAAGGGATTCCAGCAGATGGAAGGTAGAGCGTAGGAGTGCCTCACACCCCAAGCCTTAACCAACTTCATACTTTCTTGGCTGCAGTTTCTCAGGCCTACTGTCTCAGGCATCTTCGCAATGCCATCAAATCTCCTTACACCTTTTCTTGAGTTGGATGAGGAATTTTGCAAGGTGAGTAATCAATAATGTTTTAATTAACTTATTTTTCACTTATTTCGGTCAGATGCAGTTCATGGAAATGTTTTGGATTACTACAGTCTATAAGGGAAATTACTAGACTTTACAGAAAAAATCAAATACTTCTGATACAAAAAGAAGGCACTTTAGAAAAACTTTAGAAGTTTTAGGCGGTTCTCATACACATTGGGAGTCATTTTGTACCATAGTTTTGCTTATTCCCAGTGCCTAATGAAGTGAATGAATTAAGATGTGTCTGATTCGACCTAAAGCACTATATGGGTTCATTCAGCATTATGGGAGTTTTCAGGATTGCAGGGTGGCCGGAATTCCTTAGCATTTGGAGTAAGAAATGGTGGAAGTCTGTTGTGGAAAAAAAGTTGTGCTAACCTTGGTAGTAATGCTGTGTAGAAAACAAATCTTAAACTCCTTCTCTGTCCCGCAGACTTTTCAGAGTCTAGAAGTGCAGGATGGGTCGCGGCGTGCAGTCGGATTCCAGCGTAGACATTCCCTGTGCCCGGTCACACTTCCCAACTCCAAATTCAACATCGTTGGAGGAGTCATAGACCCTACAGATGACCTCTGGTCCCTTACAAGCATTATCAACCAGCCATGGAGCCGGGAACAGCTTCCGCGCTCTGCCCTACAGCGCATCCCGTTCCGGGCTGACCGCTCTGTGAGTATGATCGAAGGACACGTGAGTGGCGAGTCCACCCTACCGCCTCAACCGGGCCTGTGTATCTCCCCGCCGGGCCTGAGCGTCTCCCCGTCCTCCCCAAGAGCAACACCGGTGCCTGCTGTATCTGCGCGCTACAAAACCGAGCTCTGTCGCACCTACGAGGAGAGTGGAGCGTGCAAGTACGGTGCCAAGTGCCAGTTTGCGCACGGCACAGACGAGCTGCGCGGCCTGAGCAGGCACCCCAAGTACAAAACCGAGCCGTGCCGTACCTTCCACACCGTGGGCTTTTGTCCTTACGGCGCGCGCTGTCACTTCATCCACAATGCCGACGAGCAGCAGCAACAGCGGCAGGCCACGAGCACCACCAGGGAGCGCCCGCGCCTGTTGCGCCAGAGCGTCAGCTTCGCCGGCTTTTCTTCCCGAGCCACCGTGGCTGCTTTCCAGGCCCTGCCAGACCCGCTCGCGTTCACCAGAGCGTCTTCAGTGTCTCCTCCACCATCATCTTCCTTTTCGTGCAGCCCTGATCTCCCGTCTCCACCACTGCTCCCAGAGCACGGAGCCTTGAAGCACGGCTTCGGGTTCACAGCAGATATCGCGCTCAGCGACCGGATCGCGGCTCTGCAGCGCAGCGCGTCTGCGGACTCGCTCTCTGATCACGACGGCTACTCGAGCTCCGGGAGCCTAAGCGGCTGCGACTCGCCTGGTGTAGAATTATGCAGGCGTCTGCCCATCTTCAGCCGCCTGTCTGTCTCAGACGATTAATTAACGATCTGTGCATATTGCATAATGGTTTTGATTTGTTATATATATATTTTACTTCTTCATCAAATCCAACAGAAGTTTACACAGAATATCCCATAGTTCTGTACTAAGACCCATAGTTTTGTCAACCGCACATTACTTAGATATAAAAACTGAATATAGTGTTCATTTGTGACCACGTGACCTGATCTGACCCCTATAGGTGTTAATCCAACACTGGCTTTTTGCTGTGTGCCAATGTATACTGTTGTATACCAGTTGAAACTGTACTGGGTATTTCACTCTAGATTCACACACATTTGGGTCTCCTAGATGCAAGGAAATGTTCTGAGAACCTTTCTGTACCCATTTTGTTTGGAAAGTGTAACGTAATAGTGCAGATGAGCATGTTCCACTACATGCAGACATCTGTGGTTTAACCAAAGCTGAACAATTTTACTCTATATTTCACCGTAGGCCGACCCCTAACCTTGAACCCAGACATGTACTGTAAACAAAGTGTAGCCTTTAGTGAAGGCATTTTATAAATTGATAGTTTTACAAAGTAGTTTGAACTGGTTTCTTGTCTAAAATTCTATTTATTGCCCATTTTATTCTTTTGTGATTGCATTTTGATATAAATTTTATGCATTTTTACACATCTCTTGAGTTTGAGCTATTTCCCAGCTTTAAGTGAGACCAGCAGTACGGACTCTGAATGTAGAAATCTCAGGATCATAAGTGATAAAATTCCACCACTTTCTATTATGCTTCTCTTACGCTCACTAAGATCAGTATTTGGGCTCAATCATTTCAAACGTGTGTGTGTGTGTGTGTGTGTGTGTGTGTGTGTGAGTATGTGTGCAAGTGGCAGTGTGACAATGTATCAGGAAATAGTGCTACATCATCTTAGTCTCTTGCACTGTCAATCTGTATTATAGAGACTAAAAGATGCAATGTTCTTCGCAGTGTATACATGTAGAAGAAAAGTGCATTTTCTGACTTTGATTAAAAGCTTACAATGTAGTTGATCTTTTTTTTTTAAAAAAAAAAAAAAAGAAAGAAAAAAAACCCTGCAAGTTCCTCTCTTAGTTTCCTGTGTAAGCTATTGCCTTTTGTTAACTTAAACTTATTTATTTTCTTTTTTTCAGTGCAAGAAAAAGACAGTATAATGTGCTATGATTTTGTATTGTGTTGTTTCATATCTAATTTAAATGGACTGTTTACATTCATTGGGGTTGTATTGCCCACTTTATAATATATTGTTGATTGTTTTGAAATAAACTTTCAGAAACTTTACATTCAACATCAGTTTGTTCAGTTCATAATTATTATATATATATATATATATATATATATATATATATATATATATATATATATATATATATATATATATATATATATATATATGTTATATATATATATATATATATGTCACCCTGAACCAAGTCTCTATATTAACACGATGCAGACATTTCTCACATTTATTCCATGGCAGAAGTGAAAACAATCGACAGCTGGACACACACACACACACACACACACACACAGAGAGAGAGAGACTTCAAGATGAATGGACAGATGAGAGCTTTTGTGTGTAGTCCGACTCTTTGTTGCAACTCTTTGTGCACAGCAGACTAAGAAACATCCCACTGTCACTTGTCCAAAGACAACCATCCCTGCCTTTCTTTCTGGTCATGGGGGTCGGAGGCTGTAATAAAATCTAGGGCCACCTATCCCTGCATGGCTCTTTTGTGAGTGAACTTTCTCTTTTTAACAACATCTGTATGCTAATGCAGCGACAGAAGGGAAGGGCGATTTGCAAGTCTATTGGAGGGCTCAGGGTCTTTAGGCAATGCAGTGATGCAAGATAAAGGAAAAGGACTTGATATATGGGGGTGTAATGACACAACATGATGATGAAATCTGAAATAGTTATAATAGTATGTTAGTTATTTCTATCAGACTGTACAACTAATCCACTATATATCCAGACACTATGAATTTAATGCAATACATGCGATACATTTAGCTTGCAATACACCATGCATCATTTTCAGTTTCATTATCTTCTGGGACATGTTCAATACAGCATTTATTGCTATTATGTATGTCCTGGAAACTTCAAATATATTATTGTATGTTATACCTTATTTTAATGTCATTTAATATGAAATAATGAAATTGATGCTGGGTTTTTACGATGATCATATGATGAATTTCTGATACCTTTCTGCCCTTAAGATCAACAGAATGGGCTGACACTTATTAACTTAGCCATAATAAGCATCATTTAAGTATAATAATTACACAGCAGATTTTTTTTTTTTTTTTTTTTTTTTAATAAACAGGTACAGTATATACAGTAAAAGCCTCCAATGGAGTGGAGCTCAATCATTTCAGTAACAGGGAGTTTGATCTGCAGTGTTGTATATCTGGAGTGTTTAACAATCTGCTCTAACAATCCTATTAAACCTGTTCAGTAATTCATTTATTAAATCAGATGGCCCTTAGTAGGAAAATCATCTATTTTTATTGTCTTCCAGCTAATAGAATGTAGCAGTTGATTAAAGAAACTTTTACTGTAAATTTAAAGGGTTAAGATACCAGCATGCCCTTAATGGAATCTAAAATGGTTGTATATTTTGTTCTATCTAAAATGGTTGTATATTTTGTACTATGTTATAAACAATGAAATTACTAGAATATTCTCAATGGAAAATAGACTGGAAAATGTGTATTATATACAGAATACTTGCCTGTATAATCTGGAAGTGCAGCCACTATCACTAAAAACTATAAAAGAAAGAATAGTAAACAAATAACCTAAATAAAACCATGATTATATACACCATGCACTCTGTCATGTTACACATTTAGTAATAGTCTCTAAGTGCCTTCTGATAAGAGATATGTAGCTGACATCGTAAGAGTAAAAAGCATACATGTGCTTGTCTACATTTAGGCCAAAAGAAATTACGTTCACAAAGGTTTGCTCAGGCTTTCCTTGTTTGCCAATGTAGTTTATTATTCTAATGACTTAAACATAAGGTGTGGTTGTGAGATTATTAATGAAGCTATGTGAAAGAATCCTTCTGATATGGTATGGCAGTTCAGAGAGAAAGTAATATACAGTTGATCAGCTGACCACTAGAGGGCAAACACAAAATGCTTTAATTCTAGGAAATTCCAGTAAAATAAGTAGTTTCTTTACACAATCACACATAGTACTATATGTACCATAGATCCTATTTCTACATTTTAACACACCATTTAAGCATAAGCACAATCCAGTTAATTATAAAGAAATTTCACAGTTCAACAGGAACTGTGAAATTAACTTGTATGGTTATCATACCTTCATGAATAAGATTCAACCCTGTGGTTTGACCTTGAATAGAGTTGAAAAAACCTTCACATCATTTTATCATTAGTGTTTCCCAAGCCTGTTTTTTTCCTCTGCACAGACTCCATTCTGTTTGCAGTATTCAAAAGCCAAAGATTGGGGAGATCCAAACATCTATTGATGGAATGGGACATACTCAAGAACTTGAAGGACATCTGGTGGCCTGCTTTGGAAACAAAATGCTAAAGGTTAATTGCAAGGCTTCACGAGCACGATCACACTCTCTCTCTCTCTCTCTCTCTCTCTCTCTCTCTCTCTCTCTCTCTCTCTCTCTCTCTCTCAAACCAGTAACTAGAGGTCAGAATTAAATCTTGGCTCCTGAAACCTTGAACAACAATTAAAACTGGCACCAAGTTGCCTCCATTCTATTTCATATAAGGTGACAGTGATATATTGTGCTGTATATATACTGCTGTCATGCAATAATTATTTATTGTTTGCTCCTCATTTGTGCCTTACTGTCTAAATAAACGAGTTATGGAGCTATTCACTAGCAGCTTGCTAGTGCTAACTCTTGGTGCTACAGGTATCCTCCAAGGCTATCCTCCTTTTATTTTCATTCTGCGTTGTTGTTATGAGTATTATCTTAAAATGCTACTGACTCGTACCGGTGCTTGTAGCTCTGCGTAGCTGTTTTTGTATTTTGGAAATGCATACATCTCTACAGATTCTGGGTCTCATCCATGCAATGCACATATTATTTATGACATTCACTGAGTTTGGTTCTCACTCTGTTTTTTTAAGGGTTCTCCATGTTCATACCACATATTGTTTACTTCTGATTCTGTTATTTTTAGCTGGGATACCTGCTCATTCAATTAACAGCCCTTCATTTTTGAGTGGTTCGACATTGTAATGAGCAGACTCTAAGCTTATCCATGACTGGGTTCCTTTATGCATGAAAAGCAGGTGAGCCTTGGATATATCCCTGCTGCTCATGTGTGTGTTGCATCACTGTTACTTTTTACCAGACAAAATGCTATGTAGCAGGTATGCTGAATACAGATGCACTGACTCTCTTGTGAAAAGATATAACAGTGCATGTAGCACACATTGCAATACATTTTATATTCTGCTACTAGCATTGGAGCAGTCTCCTCAATCTGCAGGTTTTGACCTGTATGGGAGCTAATTAACCTGCCTCCTGGATGCTCTCGGGAAAGAGCAGGCCATCTAGAACACGTCCATCATGCTAGTGTGTGGTGAATATCATCACGATTGCCAGTGTGGTTCAGCCAGGCCACAACCTGCAGATCAGTTTCTGTTGAGAATGCTTGGACTGATGACAGCAGCTGCATCAGTAATCCTTAGGCTTGCTCAAACTACAGGCATTGGGGAGAAGTGCTCACGGGGGTGGTTGCCCCCCCCCCACCCCCCCCTCAGGTGTAAGGTACACCAACCAGCTGGTAATATCTCAGATCTAGGAAAGGTTTGGTAAGGTATACATTGACCTCTTCACCAGTGCCAAGTTAACTGATTGCTGGTTGTGGTTCTCCCTGGTAAAGCTGCTCTGTATAATGAGGTATATCCCCCAGTTATATGTCTTTTCTTCTCTACCACTGATTCCTTTCAATCTATAGGATTCAGCAACTAGACCACAGAGCCCTACTTGAGATGGACAGAAATTCCTTGGTTACTTCTGCTACTTTCATTGAGTGTCGGAAATCATGTTTCCCCTCAAGTAGATCTAATGTCCCAGATGGACAGTGAGATTTGGTATCTCCAACCAAGATGTCTGTGGTTCGTCCCCTTGGACTGAATCACCAGCTGAAGACTGTGATCGAGAGCCCAGGAAACACTTCTGACTGCAATGGCCTGTATCAATTCAAACCATGTACCTTATGTTCTAAGCAGAAAATTGCTCTGCGAATGGTATCCATCTTATTGGCTGATACCTGTGTACTTTCCAATTTCTAGCATCTAGAACATTCTTCATTGCTGAACAGTCACAAGTCTCCATCTGCCATGAATGTGTATGTGGCAGCTATCACAACACACCATGGTACCATGGATGGCAACTCTGGCATCCCATATGCTTATTATTATCTTTTTAAAGGGGCGAGATGCTTCCATTCACAACAGTCTTCTCAGAGCCCTGTATGTGGCATCCCCCTTAAGTTGGAATATCTTATGCTGTGTTTATAAGTGGTGTTTTAAAAACTACCTCTCTACTAGCAATCCTTCAGCTAAGAATGTTGGTGCATGGCATGCTTGGCAATAAACTTATATGTATGTGTTTTTGGCCAAATGGACTCTGGAGTCCCTCTGTGAGTAAATCCACATTTTCCAACCAAAACCAGCTTTGTAAATCAGACATTGACCCAGCAGCATCCAAAGAAGTGACCGTGCATGTTACTTGGACCAGTCAGCTACCATTTGATTTTCAAAACAGCAGTTAAATTTCTGTAGAGAGTAAGACACAGGTTACTTCTTTGTTGAAGCAGTCGTTAGCCGACTGGGTGGCATTCACAAAGAAGTTGGTCTTTTTAAATGAGTCACTAAGGTGAACAAATCAGTACATTTCATTTAGTTAATGTTTAAGAGCTTCAGTATGTAGGCTACATAATATGTTACCCGTCAGTGATTTCAAGCATCTGTTCATTGTGTTATATTTGTAATTGTGTGTATACCAATCATAATTCTCGTTTAGTCTAGTAATCTTTTCAGTCAGATTCTTTCCTTTAGTGTTCATTCAGAATTTAAATTAGCATTCAGATGGGATAGGTTTTCTGGACATACACCAGTTAAGTATTGCAATGATAATATCTAATAAGACTCTTACAAACCATAATTCATCCACGGGAAAAGAAATTGTTACAAGAAAACAATTAAATCTCTTACAGGAGTATAGTATGTCAGTAGCATGAACAACAGGCTAATCAGGGAAGAATGACCCAATTTCTTCACCTTTATTGTACAGGAAACACTTCCACTGGCATTTTAAGACTCTATCATTCAGCTCAAACCTCTGATATATCTTCATCTTAGCTCTAATGGTAGAAAAATCACTTTTATTGGATTAGTTGGATTGATACCTGAAGCAATAACACCTCATCACTTAATAAAAAGTGGCAGTGGGGTAGTGGTTTTTCAGTGGTTACATTTAAACAATTAAGCTCTTAGCCTACTGATCAGACGATTGTCTGTACTGCTAATCTTTCACTGTTGTGCCTATTATCAAACGTGCTTAATCGTCTGCTCCACAAACTACCATGTCCAAGGTCAGTCAACCAATTAGAGTCATGCAGCCTCTTTCATTTCCTACAAAAAATGCTGATAGAAGATTACACCCACACTAATACATCAGTATCCCAGCAGAGGTCGCACTCCCCAAAGTACTGGTTGTTGTTATGACAACAGAGTGCTCTCAGTTACAGCCTACTAGCAAACCAACCCACTTGCTCTCACACAGTCATTTGTTGTTTGGCATTCATCAGTGAACTGTGTTATACTTTTTTGTTGTTTTTGACTTTGTATTGTTTTTCTATCCTTGTCCCAAGGTTTTGCTTTTATTTCACTGTGTGTCTCGGGTTAAAACTTGAAAAGACATTTTTGACTTTGCACTTTAGTTTCTGTCTCAGATTTTGCTTGCCTTACCTGCCATTTTGTCTGCCTTGCCTCATGTACCTAATAAAGCACATACAGATGAATGGTATCTGTAGATTACAGCGGAAATCTGATACTTTGTACAATTTCTATGCCCTCCTTGACGACATTGAAATGGTAGTGGCACATTAGCATGTGTGTGTATATACACTCCGCAGCCCTGTGTGTGCCGAGTTTGCATGTTCTCCTCATGCTTCCCCATGCAGGATGTCCTCCGGCTTGTGCTCCATGCCTCCTGGGGTACTGACCCAGTAAGGATAAGCGGTAAGGAAAATTAATGGATGAATTAATAGGGGTGCCAATAATTGTTGCACACCTATATTTAACAAAGATAATTTTTTGGATAAACCTGTGTTGTGTTTGCAATTGTTTGATATCCATGAGAGCAGAGAATTTTTGTGATTTTTTTTAACATAAGATCAAAAGGTTAAACAATAAAGACAATTTTTCACAGCCTTCTTTGCTCATATTTACCAAGGGGGCCAATATTAGTGGAGGGCACTGTGTGTGTGTTTATGTGTGTGTGTGTGTGTGTGTGTGTGTGTGTGTGTGTGTGTGTGTGTGTGTGTGTGTGTATTTATTAATAATTTCATTTCAGTGTTGAAAATGCTACAATTCCTGCCTAATTTTTATTCTTAGCACATCAGCATTGAAACACTAGTATCCATAGACTCCATTCAAACGAGACTTATTGAACAGACTCCAGCAGAAGGAGAACATCAAACTGTTTGAATGTCTGGCCCATTGCTCCCTTCAGAAAAGTTGACAACCACTGTGTAGCAATCCCAGCAGAACGGGATTCGCCAGGGAGAAACACAGTTGACAATGAGTTGATTTGGCATCAGTGAAGAGTCCCATCTGTGTGCCTTGCCAAATCTTCCCCAGATCTGTAAGACCACTTCTGGGTGCAGATGCCACTGTCACAGGCATATGTGCTGCCTCAACAGCGCATCCATTGTGCCATCCCAGTAAGTAAGTGGCTAACCATGGGTACACCAAGCTTTGGCACAAAGTGGAGAGTGCCATATGACGTTGTGGCACCCATGTTACATTGTCTGTTCACATGTGGCAGTGTCTCGGCACATGTAAATAGTCTTTGAGGACCAGAAAGACTGACCTCAGTCTCACCTGGATGATGTTCTTTAATCTCAAAATGGGGAGGTTCTTGCCACCACACTCAACCCCTGTGGAGGAAGTGTCAATGTCAAGCGCTCTCCAATTATGCAAGTTAAGAGGCATGAAATAGACATATGTTATGTATACTTTTTTTTTGTCCTGTGACTACATCATAATAATTCACAAGAACTTTTCATGGCATTCAAAATCTTGAGTTGTGTGGCTAAAAAAAATATCAGGCACTCTGTGGCCCATGGGAGACTGAGGCTGAGACAAACAGTTATGAAGATAAGAGCGGTAAACAGTAATAAATGAAACAAAGTCAATATTTGGTGTGACAAAAAAATATAAATTAAAGTAGCAGTCTCCGGTACAATTAGTGCCAATTTATAAGGAAATGAACAAGCCAAAGTTCTTCTGAAGACTTTGTCACACTTCTTTCTTATTTTTGAGCAAAACCATCATTGTGTTTATTATTATTATTATTATTATTATTATTATTATTATTATTATTATTATTATTATTTTATTTTATATATATATATATATATATATATATATATATATATATATTGAATAAAATAATTTTATACAATAATTTTTTAATTATATATTTTTTTTGTCTGAAAAGCAATCTCTCACATAATATGTTGCTTTCTTTAATGACATACAAACATTTTTCTCTAATATTTAATTTTGTACTAGAAAACTAACTAGACTAGAACTAACTAGAAAACTTGATAATGTGAGGGCTTAGTGGTTAGCACGTTTGCCTCACACCTCCAGGGTCAGGGGTTCGATTCCCGCCATGGCCCTGTGTGTACGGAGATTGCATGTTCTCCCCATGCTGCGGGGGTTTCCTCCGGGTGCTCCAGTTTCCTCCCCCAAAGACATGCATGGTAGGCTGACTGGCATGTCCGTAGTGTATGAATGGGTGGGTGAATGTGTATGTGATTGTGCCCTGTGATGGATTGGCACCCTGTCCAGGATGTATCCCGCCTTGTGCCCGATGCTCCCTGGGATAGACTCCAGGTTCCCCGTGACCCTATAGAGGATAAGCGGTATAGAAGATGGATGGATGGATGGACTTGATAATGTACAAGTTAATACAACACTACTTGTATTGTTCTCGAGTTGCTTGTATTTCCTCATTTGTAATATGAAATATTGTAATATTTCCTTCGGATAAAAGCATCTGCTAAATGAATACATGTAAAATGTAGAAGTCATAAAATAAAATAAAAATCTATAACAAAGTTTGCCTTAAAAAAAGGGTGCCTAAAACGTTTTCACGGAGCAGTCATTCCAGGAGAGTTCCAGGTACAGTAGCTGTAAAGACCTGGTAGTGAAAAAAAAGTCAAAAGCAGCTGTGACTTGTGTCAATATTGCCACAAACATCTCCCTGCAGAGGAGCAACAACAAGGAAGGATCTCGGGTGGTAATATGCATTTTTTTTGCACTGGTTCTCGTAAAAACTTATGCATACCATTAAAACTTGATTATCTTATAATTTACATCAACATTGTAGTGGCACCCAGCTGGTAATTTACATGTCTTTCTTGTCTCTTTGTGTACTTTATAATGACTCATGTCTGAGCACCCTAGAGCAGAGAAAAAAGAAAAAGACAACAAAAGTGTCTTCCTTGTTTCTGTTATATAATCTGGATTATCATTGATTCGGTTAATCATATCATGCGCCATGTGTAATGATGTGTGAACTGCCTGAATTGCATGTAGTAGCAGCAACTGATATTTGTACTGGACAAATTAATTCAGGCAGTTGTATTCAGTAGCTGGTGAAGTCGCCTTGCATTTACGGCATTTGGCAGATGCTCTTATCCAGAGTGATTTACAATTATCTCTTCTTTTTGTATACAACTGAGCAGAATTAATAAGGGCCTTGCTCAAGGGCCCAACAGTGGCAGCTTGGCAGTGCTTGGATTTGAACTCAGAAGTCGGATCAGAATTACAACGCTCTAAACACTGAACTATCACTTCCCACACCACTGACCTACCAGTTCCACAAATTATTAACATCACTAAGCCATACTTGAAAAATAGAGAAGAAATGTGCCGTAACATTTACATTTAGGTTTTCTGTGTTTAGCACCCCTGTCAGCCATTAACTGTGTGATTTATGTAAGGTGATTTAAAACAGCAATTCTGAAATAGTTGGGACAGTATGGAAAATGAAAAAAAATTCTAAAACAAAAAGAGTCATTTGAAACTTCATTTCACCCTGTATTATATTGAAAACACATCATTAACACATTATTTGATGGTTTACTTTGTGAATTAAATTTATTTTTGGAAAATATTCACTCATTTCAAATCTTATGACTGCAACACACTCCAAAAAATTTGGGACAGTCGACTGTTTACCACTGTGTAACATCACCTTTTCATTTAATAACACTTATTAAGTGTTTGGGCGCTGAATGAAGACACCAGTTGGTTACGTTTAGCAAGCAGAATTTCCCCCATTCATCCATTATGCATTTCTTCAGCTGCGTAACTGTACAGGCCTTCGTTGCCTTATTTTGTAGTTCATAATTTGCGACACATTCTCAATTAGAGACAGGACTGCAGGCAGGCCATGCTAGCACCCGCGCTTTCTGCTTACACAAACATGTGCTTGTAATCAGTGCAGACTGTGGTTTGGCGTTGTCCTGCTCTGGATGGCAGCATATGTTGCTCCAAAATGGGTACATAATTTTCTGCATTAATGATGCCCTCACAGATGTGCAAGATACACCCCCATACCATGACAGACGCTGGCTTTTGGACCTGACGCTGATAACTTGGATGGTCCTTTTTCTCTTTGGCCCGGAGAACACATTGACTATTTGAAATGTTGACTCGTCCATCTCACATGAGGCCAAGCCAAGTTCTCAAAGTGTTGGATTATTCGCTGACGCATCTGTTGGCAGATTGGCGAGCCTCGACCTATCAGTGCTCTTGAAGGACTAGACCTTTTTTGGAGGCTCCTTATATACTATGATTAGATGATCACCTCACCTGTTTCACATCACCTTCTTATTTCAACTTGTCACATCGCTATTAGTCCTAAATTGCCCCTGTCCCAATTTTTTTAGAACGTGTTGCATGCATCAGTTTCAAAATAAACGTGCACCTTCAAAAAAACAATGTAGTTGATTACATAAAACATCAAATACTGTGTCTTTATATGTTTATTGTTTAAATATAAGTCAAGGTACATTTACAAATCACTTCTCTTTGTTTTTATTAGCATTTTCAACAATGGCCCAACTTTTATGGAATTGGGGTTGTATGTAAATCTTGCTAACACTTCAATCTATGTATCTACATATATAATTCTTGCACATTTTCTCAACAAGTTTGATTGTTAGCTTATTTCTAACATTTAGGACAGACTCATAGCCATATTTCCCATGCCTGGACATACAACCACTGTAATCATGTCCTGTGTTGTAGGTTATGAGTGTGTCCCTATATTTAAAACATCTGTAATTAGCTAATTAATGCTGATTTGCTGAACCCCTACTCACCAGAGGGTTAATAATATAAGCAACAGAGTATCATTAAACTGGAGCAAGAGATAGAGGAAGACCTTTTCAAGAACAATGAACTTTTTAGGAAACAGGAAACGTAGCTGCATGAATGCAAAAACCCCCCTCTCGGGCATACCAGTTACAAAAGAATACACACAGAGCTATACTGAGGAATACTAAGAACACACACATACACACACACACACACACACACACACACAATAGGACTTGCTTCTACATTTTGACAAATTGTTCATAGTATTAACAGCTCTGGGATATTTACAAGGAAAATCCCTGACACTGGGGCTGCAGTAACTAAAACCTCTTCTTACTGGGTTCTTGTTTTCTGTTATTTTTGTTTGATTGATGATGATTCTGGCAGCAGCATCCTGGACAAATGAGCTAGGCCAGATAAGAGCCTAAGTTGATTAGAAAAAGAAAAAAAAACATGCACAAGTTTTTCCCTGTTAGCAGTTGAAGAGGAATGTGTGCTGCTCTGAAGATGTTACTGACCTGGTTGTCAAAACTGTAGCCTTCAAAAAGCTCTCCATAATGACGTGTGATATTGATGAGAATTTGGGATGTGGAATGTGGCTTTCTGTCCTATTTGGTTTGGGATTTTGTTTTGTTTTTTGAGTTAGTGATGAATTTTTGGTCATATCTGTTCTATGTGCTCCATTCACAGGAATAAGAAACAATCTATTTCCTTAATGGTTCAATATTATGAAACCACTGTGCCTTTAACTGAACTTGACTGTGTATGATTTTGACCAGATGCCAGAACACCAAATACTTGGGGGCAGTACAACAGAAAACTGTTCAGTTGTAAAAATTAAAACTACTCTCACATTCACAAGGCTGCATTCATATGAAGCTTTGGTTTTACAAACTCAAGCTGAACTAATAAAGTATCTACATACAATGATCTCCCAGAGACCTGAAATGTAGAGCAGCAGCAGTCATCTCTGCCGAACTGCTTTGTGGATTAGTATGGTGAGATAAACGCTATGGAAACAAAGCATACCGCATGCAATCTGTAATGAATTTATGCAGAGGGGTCAGGCTGGGACATTTCCTTAGCCCTGGACCAAAAAAGTCTCTTAAAGTTAGTTCTGTCCAAAAACAACATGCAAAATTCCATGATACAACTATTCACCTCTACAAGTGTTTCCTATTGCTTCTCTTTGAGTTTGACACCAGAAGTAGCTTAGGACCAGAATAGTACAGAGAAACTCTACAGGGTTTTTTTTTTTTTTTTTTTTTTTTTTTTTTTATGGTAATGAGTTGATTGGGGAAAATAGAGGTTGGTCCTTTCGGCAGCCAAAAACTGAAACAGTATCCAAGAACCAAGAACTGTTACCTAACAAGTAACCAAGAACTGTTACCTAGTTAAGATAATAAAAGATTTTATAAAGAAATTTATCTGTACAACAAACACAAACCAATCCCAGAGCATAGAATGTTCTGGTGGTTGTTTTCATATTTAGGGGTGTCAATAATCTGTTCCATTTCATATGGAGAGGAAAAAATGGTTTGATTCTACTTGATTGTAGATGTACATACTTTGATGTATTTGATTCTAGATGTATGTACATAGATTAGCACCCGAGAAAAACGATTAGAAGCAACAGCAGAATATAATCACTGCTTTTATAAAAATTTGTAGAACATTATACAGAAGTATTGTCTACCAAAATGCATTTCATGGTGAGGAAATAACTGCAACTAGAATATTTCCCTGCCGGCAATATGTCCAAGTCTGTGTCTTTATATATATATATATATATATATATATATATATATATATATATATATATATATATATATATATATATATATTACTGAGTCCCGTATAGTTGTAGTACTATATATGTAGATATTGAAAATGAAAATCAATATAAAGCCAAAGTCAAATATATATATATATATATATATATATATATATATATATATATATATATATATATATATATATATATAAACTTGTCAGCTGGACAATGACATGTTAGCGTCCTGAGATACAAAAGGAAGTATTGTGTATTATTTCATAAAATGTGGCATTGTGACCTTGCACTAAACTTTAGTGCAAGATCACAGTGCCACATTTGTGATGAACAAACATTAAACATTAGTTCGCTTAAAACATTTCTTGTTTTTAGAATACTCCACAACTTTAATTATTACTGAAAGTCAGCACTAATTTAAAACATGACATCGACCTTTTGTTCTAAATGTAGCACAGTTCATTTTTGTGAAATCAGAAAATTCCCCACATTCTAGTGTGCCAGAACATACTGTATTTCCTAATAGTTAAAAAAAAAAAAAAAAAAAAAAACGCCGGGCTGTCTATTTCAGAGCAGAAACTGCCCCGAAACTTCAGCCCCCATTCTCAGAGTTCTTCTACAGTTTCACAATCAGTTCCCATGCCATTTAGTTAAAGTGGTTTGTACAGAGAAACTGCATGATAGGGTCAGATGAAATAATATTCACATGCACAGTGGTAATTTCCTTTATATAATAGTAACATTATAATATTTTTTTCCATCCAATATACACAAGAAGAAGAATATACAAGCTTAATAGACAGCTTAGTACAGTGAGGTAAAAAAAAGTATTTGATCCCCTGCAAATCAATTTATAACATTTTTGACATGCGTTCTTCTTGATTTTTTTTTTGTTGTTATTCTGTCTCTCACTGTTCAAATAAATCTACCATTAAAATTATAGACTGATCATTTCTTTGTCAGTGGGAAAACGTACAAAATCAGCAGGGGATCAAATACTTTTTCCCCTCACTGTAACAGCCTGGAATCTAGACCAAAAAAAAATATTCCACAGCTGTAGATTATTTTTCCATTTTAATATCTAACAGAACATTTTACTTGCATACTTGTTTTGTGTAGCTGTTCAAAGGCTGGTTAAGACTTTACACCCAGCATTTGCAACTCAAGGACAGAAACTACTGTAGAAAACCCTAATTATGTTGCTTAGCAACCAATGTTTAATAAGAGAAAGTCAAATGATGCATCCTGGCTGTTTTGAGATACATAGGCTTCAAATGAAACTGAAACATTAAGCTTGTTTTGTCTTCTGACAAAAAAAAATCAAAATTAGCTGCATCACACAGATCAAAAAGCACCACGACTTTATGTAATACATATATAAAATTAATGGCCTTGTTATACTTTGAGGGGCATTTTATAGCATAGTTGGGTCCACTTATTGCCTTAGAAAGAAGAGTCAATGCAAATCAATATAATTAATGCAAATCAGTGCAAATCATTCAAATGAAAATATCCCATCCGCAGAGCATGAAGGCATGAGACGACCTTTAGGCCCCTTCTGCCTAAAGGTAGTGTTAGGCAGGATAGTTTTTCTTGTACGCACTGGAGGACAGGACTGGGTTTTCTGCCCTAAAGGCACCACACAATTGGTCTGTTTGCCTGAGCAAGCTTTGTGATTTTGAAAACTGCACTTTGAAATCTATGGCTAATCTAAGCATAAAAACTGACTCTGTCACACAAGGTACATTCTGCAGGATTAATTGACGCACATCAGGCAGAGCATCAAGCAGAGAATTGCTACATATTCTGCCTCAGGTGTCCCACCACCAGGATTGAGGTCTAAATTTATTTCCTTACAAAGGGGTCGACATCTGCAGCAGAAGAGGCAATTTATTGCTAATGTGTGCCATATGTAATGGAATCAGGTTTTCATAAGGGCATCATCAGAAAGGCATCATCAGTCTACAATTGGGCAGAGTGCATATGCAATATTGTAAGTTTTCACCAGGGTGCCATCAGTGCATCTGCACTCAGCACTTTGGACTCCCACAATGAGAGTTTTCAGCTGATGGACAGCACAAGGTGATCCTCACCCTCCACCACCAGGGACTGAATGGCCCTGAGCCCTTTGTCCAATGCATCAGTCTGCTACATAAAAGGGAGAGAAAAGTTAGGTGAGTGAAGCACAGGGCCCCCAAAGAGAGCTGCTTTAACACTCATAAATGCTCGTCTGCACTGTTTGGACCACTTCATTGGATCTGGTCAAGGATGAGGACCTAATAAAATCCTGTCACCCCCCAGAACTGTCTCAACATCTTTTTAATTAGGTCTTATTCATGGCCGTATGCAGGGTTTAAAAAATACAGCGGTCCAAAAACTAAGTTTGCTAGCGGGGTAGGGGGGGGCGAAAAATATTGATTTCCCTCATTGACATATGTGCATTTTAAGACGTTGAATAATAACAACTGTATAACCGCATCAGTGTGCAGTAGCAAATTAAAAACATCTTCATTTCATCTTTGTGTTTTTGTTTGCACCATTTTGGATTTGAATTATAAAAATGTGTCTCAAGCAGTACATAATGATATCTCTACAATAGTACTGTACTGTATTATGACACTATACTTATGAAAAGAAATTGAACCTATAGGCTTCATTGGAATTATCAAATAACATATATCTCAGTGGTAATTAGGCTTACATTGCTTGAATGAGATCAGGTCAGAATTTGTTTGTGTGAAACAGCACAGTAACAAACTAATCAAGCTAACAATGCTAATCATATTCTGGGCACATTGGGTAGTAGCTGCTCTTCCTCTCTCATCTCCATCATCTTCTCCTTTTCTTTTTCTCTCAGCCTCATCTTGTTCCCTGTTGTTTCCCATCCCAAAGCCGATCTTTAATTGATGCTGTCTTTTCATTTTCGTCTGTATCAGTAAAGAAAGTAAAGATAAATTGATGTTTTTTTTTAAATTTGTAAATGTTTCCGGCCTCTGCTAGGATAATCTTGCAATGAAAATAAAAATATATAGTGGTATATATATGTATATATAGTACCTCATGCATTTCAACCATACACAAACTGATATGAAAGAAAAGCATATCATTATCAGTCCGTCATTGGATGGATGGAATTAATGTTAGCTGGCAGCTAGTGTTGGGAAATTATTAGATTAAAGAAAATGGGAAATAGACAAATTAAAAAGGAAAACCCTCCTTTTCTAGAGCTGAAAAACTAAGTGTCAAAGGGGCCCAAGCAAGGTGAGCCTGCAGGGATAGATAATTTGTGCGTATGTAAAATAGACACGCCCACACAACTCACACCCACACAGAAAAAGAGTTTCGAAAACTTTGTGTACTTAAATAAAAACACATAAAAAATTACTTTTTTTAACAATCATGGGTTTTACATAAGATCTTGGGGATACATAATTTTATAGTTCACTGTCTACTGGGAAGGGCGCATGGTGGCTTAGTGGTTAGCATGTTCACTTCATACATTGAGGGTCAGGGGTCCGATTCCCACCGTGGCCCTGTGTGTGTGGAGTTTGCATGTTCTCCCCGTGCTGCGGGGGTTTCCTCCAGGTACTCCGGTTTTCTCCCCCAGTCCAAAGACATGCATGGTAAGCTGATTGGCATTGTATGACTAGATGTGGGAGTGTGTATGTAATTGTGCCCTACGATGGATTGGCACCCTGTCCAGGGTGTACCCTGCCTTGTGCCCCATGCTACCTGGGATATGCTCCAGGTTCCTTGTGACCCTGAAGAAAAGGATAAGTGGTATAAAAGATGAATGGATGGATGTCTACTGAGAGGCTGTGTACCATATGATATATGCATATCTTTTCTTTATGAAAGGCACAGTAAAGTATGTTTGGGGAAAACTATTTATCTTTTTCTTCTTAATGGGAGGTCCTGGGTTCTGCCTAGAAGAACCAGGGTAGATGGTTTTGGATCATACATTTAGATGCAAGGATAACATTAAAAGACATTAAAAATGAAACATATAAAGCACCCACCCAGAACACAGTAGGGGAAAAAAGACAGAGGCCATCGCCTAGGAAATAGATAAGGACCGCATGCACTTGCACTCATGACTCAGCAAAAGGAGAAGAGCAGATGCAGGCAAAAGTTTCACAAAAAAAACCCAGGGGCCCATCAGAAAGACGTAAGTGAAAAGGGTGTGCAGAATTGTGATAAGGGCACTCCCTAAAGGTACATGGATGCTTTAATTGTTTATAACACACAGTGTAAACGATTGTATTTTGTTGCATGTTTCACTTTGAGTGAGGTGTGTAACCCTGGGCCCAGCTGGGTTCCTTTTGCTGTCTGCTGAATAAACCTGCTTCTTCTGAATCCAGTCTCCGTGAGTTCTGCTATGTTATTTCATCAGATTTGCTTAATTAAGTTTATAGTTTAAGTTTGTGAGCTAGGAGGGCCAGTGCAGGCTGAAGTGGTCCAAAATTTCCTGCACTAGCTAGTTAATTCACTCATGATGGACAGCCACTCTTGTGCACAAGAGCTATTTATCAGATGATGTCTGAATACATGCAGACAACTAATAAAATTCTCTAGTTACCTCATAATGCTTCGGCAGATTAAGGTTCCTGCCGTGCCCAGTTCTTTGACATAGCCCAGCACAGTGGAGAGCAACGCCCGACCCCCAGCCGATTTCATTGGTCAACTCAAGCAAGCAGTCACCTGAGAAGGTCAGTTATTTTTGCAGTGTACAATCTTTGCGGTACCAGAGTTGTTATTAGGCAATTATTTTATGACTTTTAATATAAACCTTGGGAAAAATGCCGATGTTAGGACCTTGGTGACCTCAGTGGTGGATATGGACATGGTCTTATTCAGTATTATTAAATTTGTTACACATTTGCCCATGACCCAAGTGGAAGCACAGATAACGTACCTTAATCCACCTGTCCAATCTCAAACTTCACTGGGTTCACTATGAGACCCACCCTCAAGAACTTTAGGACCACACTCATGTGTTGCATATGTCTCTACCAATCATTCCTGTATATTATTATTTAAATATGCAGTGTACCTTGAGGCATTAACACCTGATCCATCAGTAAGTAAACCGTGGCTGACACCCCAAAAAGCCCAAATAGAAGTGTGGCAAATAGATGTTAACCGAACAGTTTGGACAAAGCTATATTTTTTCCTTGGACATTGGTGACAACAGAATCAGCCAATAGCCCTTGGTTGAATCCAGGGTTAAATAAAAATTAGCCTTGTCCAACCATCAAGCTTATCTGATAGCTGATTCTGCTTCTTTGAGAAACACCGAACAGGGGTTACCATGGACTAAACTCTTGCAGTTTTGAAGTTTGTGAGGTATGCAAACCAAGAAGTAGTAAAGTGCAAGTAGAGGTCATTGTTCATTTTCCATACAGCTTTCACTCTTCTCTATGATGATGCCACCCACTTGACATTAAAGATTCAGCAAACTGTACATTGAAGGGTACATCATTTATAATGTTGTAAAAACAGAATTACTGAAGCGTCATCTGACCAAAATCCAATAAAGCCATCTTTAAGGAATGCATCATGAAAGCCATGTCTGAGCAGGTAATGAGTAAGCAGTTAAGTAATACTTCAGTGATTCCTTCAGCTTTGTTGGATGACAGTTCTACAAGGTCTAGAAAGAAAGTTTTCGGTTCAGAATTGTTATTTGCACATTTGAGATACACTTTTAAACATGTTGCCTCGCTCAAAGACATGCTCTCATCAAATGTGAATTGTAATCTTAGGTCTGGAAAATATAATGCTGGATGTCAAACAAATAAGGATTTCCTTTGAGATGGGGCTGATTATGTCTGCACAGAAAATATATATTTTTAAAAAATATATATATAGTACTCATCCCATTACTCCATTATGGAGATACTCCATTCAAATTTATTTATTTATTTATTTTTCCAATTTACAAGTCCTATTACTATTGGTGTTACAATAAGCAGTACTGCACAAGGATTTTGTTGATGCAGTGGCTTGTTCTTGTGCTTTAAGGAAGCTTGAATTCAATGGTTGTTCTTGTCTCTTTTGAAACTGCCAGTTTGTGGCTCTGTAGAAGGTTATGTTTATGTAATTTTTGTCATAATGATGCAAGTTGCTTCTCTTCTGTATATCCTTATGAACTAACTCTACCGTTTTGCCATTCACTTTTCAAAAAAAGTGTTGAAAAAGCATGTGGCTTCTTTGCAAACAACCCAGCTTTTGGTATGCTATGCGCAGAAATAGATCGATTTTCTTGCGGTGTTCATATTGGAAAATATTCCAGCAGATGGTCAAATTATCTTCTGTAACTGACTGTGAGCTTTGACATTGCTGCTGCTGCTGCTGCTGCTAACTGGGCCAATGCGCAGCTTTATCCCTTTCTAGTTTTCAGTAACGCACCATAAACATTTTTTGAGTGATTTTGAGCATTTACATTCCTGCCTCTCAGGGATCAGCATTCATCTGACATTAAATTACACTGTGGACAATATCTTTTAAAGATGAAATATGATTGGTGCTTACATTTTGCCCATGAAACATGATTGGACCTTATTGTTTCCATGATTTTTAATTTTTTTTTAAAAATTTTCGTTTATTTTGTTCCTGCTGTCCATCACAATGCAGTGCAATCAGACAACTTGTACTGCAAGTGATCTTCCCCAAATTACCACGGGTGCCAGAACGCCATTCCAGATTGTTCATTTTAATGAGCTGGAACAATGACACTAAGCTTACGAGCACATTGCTGGTGCCCAACTTTGCCTTGAGACTAAGTGACTATCCACTCTGTAAAGCATGAACTATGCGGTCAAGTCAAACGCAACCCAAGCGTAGAAAGAAATGGGGGGCGGGGTGTTAGAATACCAAGAGGAGGGACTCAACTCATGGTACAACGAATAGTTATCTTCTAATAGTTATATTATATCTTTCGTACAGATATAGACAGCTAAGTCTTAAATGTCTCAATATAGTATATACAGTAATTAGAAATATAAGCAGCCTTCAAGCCTGTCCATCTGTGAAGAGATTACAGAAAAATCATTTCACTTAGTCTTACAATACATGACAGCTTTCTGTTCCTCGCTTCACTGCTATTTCTGCTCTTCCTGCTGCTTCAGAAATGAAGAGCTAGAGTGACATGTTGATCTGTTCAGTGACATGTTGAGTATTTTGAGTGGAATTTAAAAAATAAAATAAATAAAAGAAAAAAAGAAAAAGAAACAAGAAACTGGCAGGAAGTTATTATTTAAGCAAGCAGCAGCATCACACTGACTACCACAACCCCAAACCACACAAACAGCAATAGTTCTCTATTAAAATCCCGAAGGGGATTATGGTGTTTTCACTCCTGGTTCATCTGAGCCGTACGAACACTCTCGGAACGGTTCAACATGTATCTATGAACAACCCAAATGATCTCAGACCCCCCACCCCAAAAAGGACCCAAAAGCGAATCGTACTCAGAGCACCTCCGAGGTAAGTACTCTACTTAACGCAGTTAAGTGAAACACAGTTACATTTCTGGATATGAAACACAGTTACATTTCACAATTACATTTCTGGATATGGGTCACTAAAGTGGGTGTCTGCCTTGGATTATTTGCAGAACTGACACTCCTTCCGCACGTTCTCTAGCGCGCTCGCGCATACACACACACACACACACACACACACACACACACACACTACTCAACAAAAGAAGATTGCTGCTGCTCTTCGCAGGTAAAGCCTTTTAATGTTCCCCTCGTTACAAAGTGTTCCGTTTGTAGTAAAATATGTTCAACTTATTTTGTATATATATATATACATATATATCTTACTTTCTAGGCAGTTTCGCTTTCGTTTTAAGAAGCGTATAACGGTTTCTAACTAGACATTCCGTATTAGAGTACTAAGGGCGACTTTAATATTTTTGCTGAAATACACCCCTTCACTGGAAAAAAATAAAAATAAAAAAATAAATAAAAAGAAAAGAAACAAAAACAAAGGGAAAGAACTTGTTTTATTTTTGTATATCATGACGATGGTGGTAGGAGGCTTCTGTCGCGTGTTGAACTTTAGATGAACTTGTGTTTTTTACATGGTCCACAACTTATCTCCTGAAGAACAAACGTTACAGCTTTCTTAAAAGAAAAGTATCTGTAGGTCCATAATTATTATTGAGTTCAAAACTGTGCCTTTATTCCTGTGGCTACAAAATAGTACAACCTGCTGAACATGTGGTAAATACCAAGGGTGTGGTTTCCGACACATTTCAACCTAGTCACCTCTGTACTTCTCTTTTTTTTTCAGATTTCAAACTGTTTTTCTTGAGGAATTCACTGAATTTCTAAAATACAAGTAGAAACTGTAAAAGTGCAGCATTGTACACAATTGTTCCAGAGAAAAGAAACGTTTTGGACATGTTGATGTAAGTACTTGATTATCTACTGGTTTTACCTCCTACAGCACCGAAGCACCTTGCTTTCACAGCTGATGGATGACTTTTGTCTGAAATATCTTGCTTTTCTGGAAACTTTGTGTTATACACTGAACTTTTACTACTTCTACTATTATTTACCCTGCTGAAAAAAACAAACAAAAACAAACAATAGAAACCATCACAGAAATTCGAATGTTCTAAATTCACTACATGTACCTGTACAAACCACCAGCTAACCACTAAAACCAATACCATTACTGGTCTTTAATGGTATCCATTAGACATAACATGCCACCAATAGAAGACCCCCCCCCCCATAGTTTCTATTAAAACCATTAAAATCATTACAAATTCTATGATTGTTTTTTTTTCCAGCAGAGTACTGCAGTAACCGAATTACTGCATCTTCAGAATTACATACACCCTCTTTGTATCTCATTAGTACCACACCTTTTTACCACATCCTTTTCCACTCTTCGCAAGCTTTCACACCTTGCAAACTCAAGCTGAAATTATAAAGTATCTACATACAATGATCTCCCAGAGACCTGAAATGTAGTGCAGCAGCAGTCATCTCTGCCGAACCGCTTTGTGGATTAGCATGGTGGGGTAAACGCTATGGAAACAAAGCATAACGCATGCAATCTGTAATGAATTTATGCAGTAGGGTCAGGCTGGGACATTTCCTTAGCACAGGACAAAAAAAAGCCTGTTAAAGTTAGTTCTGTCCGAAAACAACATGCAAATTTACATGATACAACTATCCACCTCTACAAGTGTTTTTTTGTTTGTTTGTTTTTTTCAAGAATTCCTATTGCTTCTCTGTGAGTTTGAAACCAGAAGTCGCTCAGGACCAGAATAGTCTAGAGAAACGCTACAGGTTTTTTTTTTAATGGTAATGTTTTCGGGGGGGGGCTGCGTAGAGGCTGGTCCTTTCCGCAGCCAAGAACTGATACGGCATTCAATGCAATGTAAACGAGATGCCATTTCTTTTGGAAACACTTGTAGCCTAGCTATGATAAAGGATTTTATGAAGAAATTTATCTTTACAACAAACATAAACCAGTCCCAGAGCATAGAATATTCTGGTGGTTGTTTTCATATTTAGGGGTGTCAACAATCTGTTCTGTTCCATTTTGAGTGGAAAAATGGTTTGATTCTACTTGATGGTAGATGTACATACTTTGATGTATTTGATTCTAGCTGTATGTACTAGGGATGTCACGAGAACCGATACTTCAGTACGAAGTCGGTACCAACATTCTTACAACGTGACGGTACTTGTTTTTCTGCAGTACCATTGATACCGGTTGTAACGAAAGAACCGTGGTTGCGGTTCTTCCGGACCTGATGGGGGCAGCAAATACGCGCAAGTGTTTTAGTTGGTCCACAAGTGGTGAAGAAGAAGGAAAAACACCTACCAGCACACGGGAAAAACTACAGAAGATTAGCTTAGCTTAACAAGTTAGCTCCGCCCCGATTCGTTGAGAGGAAAAGAGAGGAAAGCTAGTATCGGTTTCCGGTGTGCAACCGATGCTATCGTTCATTTCAAACAAAGTGAGGAAACACCTGGAATTTGGCGAAGCACCTGAAAGACGGTCCTATATTATATTTGTTTGTGGCAGCTGGCATTGTAGCCGTGAAACCAGCTAATGTTATGCTCCATGTAATGTTTGCGATAGCCAGTTATTTGTTAACGACGCTAACACATTGCAGTGTTATAAACTACCTCCTAATGGGCCACCATGCATCGCCATTCAGCCCGTGTCCTTTCAGCTAAATGTAGCCTAATGTCGCTAATAATTGTTCACATGTTCATGCTTTTGATAACTCTTTTTGGCCTGCCACCATATCAGTGAATTTAAACTAATGCTTGCATTCAGAGTATAAGGTGTGTGTGTGTGTGTGCGCATGCGCGTTTAGGAGTACACGTCCACTCATTGTCAGACAGTGTTTGATAATTAAAATACCCCCCCCCCCCCCGTCTCTCTCTCTCTCTCTCTCTCTCTCTCTCTCTCTCTCTCTCTCTCTCTTTGCCAGTATCAGCCAGAGTAGGATGTCCTCCTGGAGAGTTTTTTTTATTTTATTTTTTATTTTATTTTATACCACACCGTGGTATCGACTTTGGTATTGAGCACTTTTGGTGGTATCGGTACTGACTCCTAAATTTTTGGTATCGTGACATCCCTAGTATCTACATAGATTAGCATGTGAGAGAAACAATGAGAAGCAACAGCAGAATATAATCACTGCTTTTATAGAACTTGTAGAACATTATACACGAGGATTGTCTACCTAAATGTGTTTCATGATGAGGAAATAACTTTGGTGAAATCAAAATGATCACATTAGTCAGGCTTGCCTGCTCACTCACTGCTCACTTACTATATTCAACACATATCATTAGTGTTCACAGAAAAGAGGTTTCAAACAGGTTTCATTGTCATCCTCAAGGTCAATGAAAATCTTTTTCACAACTGAGCAAACTGATTCCAGAAAATTACCATTCAGGGTGCATTTGTATTCATGCCTTTTCATGCTTCAGAAAGCATGAGAACATAGCAGAAACATTAGATGCATATATCCACACATCCTGCTTTTCTGGAAACCTTGTGTTACACACTGAACTTTTACGACTTCTACTACTACTACCCTGCTGAAAAAAAAAACAATAGAAACCATCACAGAAATTCTAATGGTTTCCCCTACAAATATCATTACAAACCACCAGCTAACCATTAAAACTAATACCATTATAGATCTTTAATGGTATCCATTAGACATAACATGCCACTAATAGAAGACCCCCCCCCCCCCCCCCCCCCCCCCCCAAAAAAAAAATTATAGTTTCCATTAAAACCAATATAATTCCCATTATAAACATTAAAATCATTACAAATTCTATGAGGGTTTCGTTTTTTCAGCACAGTACTGCAGTAACCTCCTGGATGCTTTTTCAGAATTATATATACATTCTTTGTACCTCATTAGTGCCATACCCTTTTACGACATCCTTTTCAACCTTCGAAAGCTTTGTTAATTTGTAGCCAATGGAGAATATCTAGTTGAATTTAGCATGAATGCTGTCATGTGGCAGCAGTGCAATACAAATAGAAACCATGCAGCTATAGGTCAAGAGCCTCAGCGAAAGTTCACATCAACCACCAAAATGGGGGAAATGTGCTCTCAGTTTGTTTAACCTTGACATGGTTGTTAGTGATTTAGGCTACATTTACATTTATTCATTTATCAAACACTTTTATCCAAAGCGACTTACAAATGAGGAAATACAAGCAAAAGTAGGCTAGACTATTTCAGTAACTGCTGATTTCCTGGGATGTTCATGCATAACAGTCTCTGGAGGTTATGCAGAATGGTGCAAAAAGAGAGAGAAAAAAAAGTAAGCAGCGGTTCATGCAGGCGGAAACGAGCTGACAGTAAGGCTACAATAGCTTACATATCCATCCTTTACAACCGAGGTGAGAAGAAGCATCTCAGAATGAGCAACAAACTGAACCTTGAGTAGGACTGTTACTATAACTACTTTTCTTGGAGGATATATTGAACCAGAAATAATTGCGATAAACCATATTATTGTCATTTTAAAACCATTTTATACCACCGATTTAACAATATTGTAATAGCATAGTTTTTGTCTTCTGACGAAAATATCCTTTAAATTTAGTCAATATTTTGTCATGACATTCATTTTATAGTCAATGTATTCTGACTAAAATGGCATCAAATATAAGTCAATGGCACCGCAAGTTGAGAAAATGCAAAACTTACAGCAAATATTCACACATTTTATACATTAACTTAAACATGTATCAACAAAAACCTCTGAATACTGCACTCGTTGTGAAATAATAACAATGAGTACACTATTGTAATGCAATATTGTGAATTCTTTATACTTTAGTTATTCATTGTCCGTATTTTCGTGTGTTGATACGGAAAGAACGTATTCACAACGTGATACCATTCTACCTAGCGCATTGCTTTAGTTCACTTGTGCATTCACGTCATTTTGTGCAGAAGCGAGTTGTAGTATTAGGTTTATGTTGTGTAAATGTCTTGTTTGGGTGAGTACCCAGCTAGTTAAGTGCTTCAGTTTACCTCTTTTCATTCACTCTTCAGCTTCAGCACACGCAGTTTAAGCAGCTCAATCCCAGACATTATTGAGTATGACTGGATTATTTTAAACACTCACGTTTTTTTTTATTTTTTCTAAATTTTTCTTCTTCTTCAAAAAAAACATTGTTAGTGCATTGGTTATATTTTATAATTTTTTCAGCAGTATGTTTTAATTAAATTGGTGCTAGTGCTTACTACACATCATAAATTTGAATGCACAGTTTTTGCATTCAAATGTGCATTTTTATCTTAAATTTGACAAATATTCAAAGTAAATTTAGTTTAACAGCCGTAGTTATTGATCTAGTTCCGTTTTCTCGTTGTGTATTTTCCCTGAATTTGCTGTTCGCTGATCACCTGACCTGTTCCTGTGATTTGTTTAATGAGTTGGATTAACAATTTGGATTTGTCTGCTTGCCTCTCAAATAAAATGCTTAAACTGCATCTCTACTCACCGGACATGGCATGATGATGTTTATTCTTATGTAAACAAACACACATGTAAACACAATGGGCAATATCAAGGTCAGCAAAAATGATCGAGGTCATGTCCATATATAGTATAATAAGTCAATAAAGTCAAGTAATTATCGTGACAGATCTAACCTTGAGGCAGATGGGCTACAACCCCAAAAGACCTAATCAAGGTCTACTCCAGTCAGCCAAGAACAGGAATCTGAGGCTACTGTGGGCACACATTCCTTTATGGCCACAATTTACACACATAACAGCTACTTATAATGGCTTCTTATAATGGCTACTTCCAGCATGATAATGTGCCATGTCAACAAGAACAAGTCATCTTTAATTGGTTCCATGAACATGACAGTGAGTTCAGTGTACTTCAGTGGCCTCCCCAGTCATCAGATGTGAATCCAGTACAGCACCTTTGGGATGGGTGGAACACCAGATTTGCAGCATGAATGGGCAGCTGACAAATATGCAGCAATTATGTGATCCCATCATATCAATATGGACCAGAATTTCCAAGCAATGTTTCCAACACCTTGTGGAATCCATACCTTGAATAATTTACATTGTTCTGGGGAACTCTTCTTTTTGGTGCATGCAGATAAAAATCATTTGGAAGCCTTTTTATTAATTGGGTAGGTTTCCCCTTGCTGCAATGGACTAATTATAGATGCCCCTGTAAACTGGTGAAGAACAATCTAAGGATGGGGTTAATGACAACCCCAGTGTAAAGCTTAATATTGTTTTTCAGTTTTCAGTAAGCCTATGTAAACGTCTGATAATGGTTTGTGCATCGATGCAGAATCTTTTAAGAGATTTACACCCTGAAGAGGTCCTCAATCGCCCCCTAGTGTCAGGACTGTGTATGACAACTGCCACTACCAAATAATAATAATGTATGGTCCTTCATACCATCATGCCAGACTGTCTGAATTGTAAACAACTCCAGGATTCCAACCATGTAATTGAGTTGAGTTTTTAGTCTTGCTGCATTTATGAGTCACTTGGTTTGAAGCATTACCAGTGCATAACTTTATTTAAAATATATGCATATAAAGCATGTAAGCATTCATTTAACTTGTAACTACTGTAAATTTGATGCTGCAGTGGTAGTTTTGAACCTGATTAGGATATCTCTGCCTCAGACCGACTCGTATTATAAACAAGGTGCTTCAATTTCAAGTGAAGCCTTAAAAAGTCCTGTCTTATTTCGTACAACCCACTTTTTAAGGATGTATGTCGCTCCATGCTATTACACCCAAATGATTTACTGAACCTGAATCGGACAGTTCATTGCAAAGCAACGCAGCATTACATATATAATATCTTAGAATTAACAGATTAATAAAATGTCCAACAAAAACACATCAAATCCTAGCGTACTATTAGAATAGATTTGACAATATGTGAAGTAGGACTCATAAATACATAAATACCAGCTTGTGCATTGCTATTTTTCCCTGGCACATCTGTCACTTACCATTTAAAGTACATTCGCTTTTTTTTTTTTTTTTCTTAGAGATTGCTATGAAAATAACATGACTTTGCATGACCGAATTAGTTGTTTACAGTATCGGTCACTTGCGCAGGGGACCCAGATGAGGGATTTGAATTGAAACTGAAACAGTTGAACTTTTTTCTTGGTTTGTTTGAAAGAAAATCTCAAATATTTTTTTACAGAATGTATTTTGTTGTTTGACATACATGCATTTTACAGAACTTTTGCAAAGATGTAAAAGTAGTGTAGAGTATAATCCTGAAGAAGAAGAATACATAGTCCTGCATTATTGATCTGCTGCTCAAACTGTTTGAACACATCTGACCACCACAGGAGAGCAAAGGGAGGCCTCAACAGTAGCGTTTGCCCTTTTGTCAGGTGTCAAATTTGATTCCACAGCAATCAGTGGCTGGGAGACAAGGGAACAAAATTGGTATCTGGGTGGGAGTGATGTTTTGCTCTCTGTCCCCTGTCAATCACAACGACACTAGGCAATTTGCAGGCATCTGTGAGATCATGTATGGAGAAGCAGGCAGTAATGCTTTCCTCGGGGTAAGTTACACCGCCCTGTGACCCAGCATGAGGAATGAATGAGTGAATGAATGAATGGAGGCTTAGCTGCCAATTTTATTATACAAAGACTGCTCTTTTGGTATATTATGCCATATGTTCCAGCTTACTCTAATATTAAAATTGCAGAGCTCCTGCACAAAATGCATAAAGGTTCTCAAGTCTGATACAGCCTTTTAAATATTTATGAGTGTACACACAGCAGTGAACTCCCAAGTTTAACAGTTGTTTTGTTTTTTGTTATTTACTTCACAGGGCATCACACATCTCACAGCATTTTGTTTTTAAAAGGACCCTCTTCATCACAATTATCTTTTTTGTGCTACTGTATTTCTTTTATTTCCTCACTGGAGTAAAAAATATGAAGAACTTCAAGCCTATTGTTTTATACCCTCAATTTAAAAGGAAACCGCCACCCTTGATATCATGTGGCGTGCCAGTGCAAAATGATCCAATCATTAAAGTCAACAATCTTAAAACATATCTGGTCGGCTCCTACATAGAGCACCGTCAGGAGGTGAAAATGATAAAGACGATCGCTATAGTGCTTCGTAGTGAAACCACAAAGTATAACTGCTTGCTGTGCTGCAGCGGACAGACGACATCCGTACCCGCAATGTACAACATTCACTCTGACCACTTTGGGTTTGAATACGGTACGGCTGATATTACCTGCCAATTACCAGAAAACTGTACAACGCCGACACATGTGGCAATCACTTCCCGATCATCTAAAAAGGATGGATCCTCACAGGACATTCACACCTTCCAACCTGTCAGGAATCAGCAGAAGCAGGAAGTCTTTCCTTATGAGTTTACAGTCTGCATTTCTGTCATGTATGATTATGACAATGTTCTGGAGCTTGTGCAGACCATGGAGATATTCAAGATACTCGGAGTCCAGAAGGTAGCTATTTACAAAACCAGTTGCCTTCCCAAAACACAGAAGGTCCTGGATTACTACATCAAGCAGAACTTTGTGGAACTTATCCCCTGGAAAGTAAATTCTTACATCAAGGTGTCCAGTGGCTGGCAGAAATCGGTTTCATCAGGAGAGCTGCATTACTACGGCCAAATTGCGGCACTCAACGACTGTGTGTATCGTTACATGTACCAGACTCGCTATGTAGCTCTGCAAGACTTGGATGAAATTATTTTACCTATGAATTTAAAAAACTGGACAGAGCTCCTGCCTGAACTGGAGAGGAAATACAATCAGATTGGTGGCTTTGAATTTGAGAATAATTATTTTCCTGTTTCCTTCACGAATTCAAGCCCTAAGTATTCTCCAGACTCCTGGAAGAAGGTTACAGGAGTAAACATTTTAGAACATATCATTAGAATAAGCAATGATCCGACGAAATTCAATAACTTCAAAGTGATTGTTAATCCTCGCTTAGTGTTTCAGACTACAGTCCACGGACTTTTGCAGACTGTGAGGAATAGTGTCAGAGTGGACCCTCACATTGCCCGTATGTATCACATGAGATCCATTCCAAAAGAAATCTGGGTAACACATTCCCAAATACAGGACACACATCTGAGGGACTATGCGGACAGTCTGATCCCGGCTGTTTCTAAAGTCCTTCGAGAAGCATTGGGCATTTAAAATAATGCATCACTAATCTGTGTTAAACCAGAAAACTATTTGTGAAATGTATGGTTAGGGGCATGATGTGGTAAGAGTATAAAATTTATTTTATTTAAACTTGCCAGGATACTGTTTACAAATGCCAAAATCACTGTAATAAGTTTAGGTGGAGGGAAATTGATCTGAATTGTACGAGATAGGAAGCAATAAATGCCTTGTAAGAACTGTTTCACTTTGTCATTTCCCCCTTTTCTTTTTGCACAGGAAATGAAACCAGCAGACCATGGCAATTTAAATGATAGTTCTAAGCATTTATTTTAGCAATGTTAAAATGGAGGGAAAGTTGTCAGGAAACACAAAAATAACACAAAGCATGTGAATGTCCCTTAGCACATTATTTGCAAAAATAAAACAGCTTATTTGAATGTCAACCTTTATATCCTAATTAGTATTTAAATGGTTTTATCTTCAGGTGTTGATTCCTGATTCCTAACATTTATAATTACAACAGATGTCCTTCAGCAACAATACTTAACACACACATATTCCATCTGAATAGTACTTATATTGGCAGTGGACAAATAGACAATAATATATATGTGTGTGTATGTGTGTGTGTGTGTGTGTGTGTGTGTGTGTTTACCTTTCCCAACACACAGAAATTTAAGTAACTTCTTTCCTCCTCATCCAGACTCTCTCCACCTGTAATCAAATGTAATCAAAACTGCAAAACTACATTTGTTAGTATTTTGCATACACCATGTTGAAGCATACAGAAGATCCCAGTAAGTACTTCAACCTTATGGAATGAGATAATCTCAATTTCTGATGCAGAAAAACTAGTTCATGCGTTCATGACCTCAAGACTGGATTATTGTAATGCACTTCTAGGTGGTTGTCCTGCATCCTCCTTAAATATACTACCGTGAGTAGATACAAAATGCAGCTGCTGGAGTGCTTACTAGATCATGAAAATATGAACATATTACCCCAATTATATCATCACTAATTTCTATCACATTACAATCCTTCACGCTCTTTAAGGTCACAAAACTCTGGACTTTTGATAATACAGAGGATATCAAAGTCAACTAAAGGAGGTAGAACTTTTTCACAATTAGCTCCTAAACTCTGGAATAGCCTTCCTGATAATGTTCAGGGTTCAGACATACTCTCTCAGTTTAAATCCAGATTAAAAACACATTTCTTTAGTCTAACATTCACATAACGCTTCCCATAATGTTGTACTGCAGTCATGTCTGATAAAACAATAACAAATGTACATGGCCATCTCTGCCTGAAATGCACTGAACAGCAGCTACGCTAATCCTTCTCCATTTGTCTCCTCTTCCTAATCAGTGAATGTGACAACTCCAGCTCAGAACCAGCCTCTAGGAAGATTCCAGATGACACCAACACCCACGAAAATCTGACCGTTCTGCTCTCCGGGCCGGCTTTGATCGTCCTGGTACCCTGCTTCTGGAATTCTCGTTGCTTGGAGGCCAGTCACTGTTGCCGAGGATGGCCCCCTATGGACAACCTGGGGACACTTTGAAGCCGTGGAGAAGGCATTGGACTGCAATTGATGCGGGCAGTTTTGGTGCGGTGTCTTGGAACTGCATTTGCGCTGACTGTTTTGGACTACAATTGCACAGACTTTGTGCCCGGGTCTCCATCGGTGGACAGTTCATAATTCCAGCGGAATAGACTTCATGTTGAGATTGTGGTGATTTCCTGATTACACAGTTGCACTATTTGTTTTATCGTATAGCACACAGTTATGGAAGGGAATTATTTTAAATTACACAATCCGGTGTCATCCAGATGAGGATGGGTTCCCTTTTTGAGTCTGGTTCGTCTCCATGTTAGATATTCCCATTACCTTTTTGAAAGTTAACAATAACGTAGCATTACAGCTATTCACCATGATGTAATATAGAGAGTGGGTTAAGGTTAAATACATTTAGCAAGTGTTTTGGACAAGGCAAGCTGTAGTAATTAGCATTAGGAGGATGGGTTAGGGCCATGTTTCTTCGTGTGTTCGGTGAACGTTAATGCTGGTGAACAGGTGCAGACAGTCAGTGGCTAATGAAACTTGCTAGCTCAGTAATGTCAAGGTCAAAAGTTCTTCACAAGGTTAACGTGACAACAAGAGAGGTTGGGGGTTACAGTAGGTTGAAATGATTTCCCCGATCTCTGTAATGTTGATGTCTCTGTAACTTAATTAGGTTGTGCAAAAAAATTGGTAGTGAGGTGCTAAAGGCTGGACAATAAATATTATCTAGTTAGCTAGATTTTCCTGGTGAGTCTACAGCACCATTTTGTTCATTAGGAGAGTGGAGGTCACATTTCCAAAATGACACAATTTGGGATTCTGTAATGCAATTTCTCAGTTAAAGCCCAAAGTCATTTATCCATATTTTGTAACTAACAACTAACCAACACTCTTTTTGCTCTTTTACAGCTTTTCAAATGGAAGGGAGTGGGACTCCTGTCTTCCCAGATGGCAGGGAGATTTGTAAGATGCATCAACTCCAATTCTTAAATCTGTCAAATGTTTTAATGATTTTAATAAAATGTCACCTGAATTTCATGCAATTGATTATTTTTTGAGCATTTTAGTATAATTTAGCATTTTAGGATAATTGTAGGGGGAAAAGTATAAACAACACATCGGTGTTACTTTCGTGCTATTTTTTTTAACACATCTTTGTGTGGAAATGTTTAACGCACAGCATGTGTTAAATGTACTAACACACTGTGTTAAAAGCAACACAAAATGCGCTGTCCTTAACTAGACACACACACGTGTTAAAAATGAACACATGATTGAGTGAATGATATCAATATATTTATCCATAAACCATTACTGTACACTAGAAAAAGTAAAAATGTGCGATAACAGTCCAGTTTACAGGACATTAAATGCACCGCTATTTCATTAGCTTGGGCTTACCTGTTTGTAATGCCCACTGGATCGTAAGATGGTTACTCAGTTTTTTTTTTTGGATGCTTTAAACGTCTCCTTTGATCAAAATCAGATGTTTTTGTCTTAAATATATGACTTATTTGAGTTCTTAACTTCAAGGTCTATATATAAACACCACTTTAGCAGTACATTTCTGAACACCATCTTGTGTATAAATAAAGGAGATATCAAGTTGACATATTTGTTTATAATGTGGTATATTTGACATTTTCAAAGGGTAAAAATAAACCTGAAAATATTAACCCATTTTTTAAATAAAATTAACCCAGCGTTTTTGTAAAAATTCAACTATGGGTTTAAAAAACAAATCATTTGATGAGTTAAAATTAACAACCCTATGTGATGGGTTAGTTTAGCCCAAAATGTGTTCTGTCTTATATTTACCCAGCCGTTGGTTTGTGTTTAACCCAGTGTTTGTATATTTGTAAGCAGTTGTAAGTATTTATTAAATCTATCTGTGGTAAATACCTATTAAGGAGAACACTTTATCTGACAACTTTATCCCCTTTATTAATCATTTGGAAAAATATCGATAAAGGCTTTACATTAGAGGAATTATATTTGCTTGTCTATGATAAGGTTGAAACCTATTAGGGCCAGTTTCCTGCACACAAATGAAGTATACTATTTAAGAACATATTTCTTTGTGGATAATCCTGGTTCCCACTGTATGAGATCTCAGACGTACCTGTATGCAGGATTAACAGATTTCCTTTGAGCCTTTTCAGCACTCCTGGCAATAGAGCATTGGATTTCCCCCAACCCCACCTCCTTCTTTTCAAAAAAACTGACTTAAACTTGACCCAATGCAAAACCTATTTTATAGACAAATAAAGATGCTTTTAAATATAGTAATCATTTACCAAATGTGTGAAATTCGTTAAACCCATGATGCCTCTGTGTAAAATATGATATGTGCAAAACTTCTTACGAAAGAAGTAAATACAAATGTGCCATCTGAAAGAAATTGTTTTTGAAGGGTTGGAGGATGAAAATGAAAGTATGAAAAAGAGAATTTTTAGTTACTTCATGTTTAGGTGACAGTATATAAAACTAATAGTCAGTTTATGAGACACATCCAGCTTTACCTACATTTACTGGCCCATTTATTGCCAGATATTGACATTTTCAAGGGTAAAAATAAACCTGAAAATATTAACCAATTAATGAAATAAAATTAACAGAGCATATAATTTTATTTTATTGCCAGATATTGTTCGGGGAACTATCTGGTCAGTTTTAGTCTTGTGGTGATCCTGTGAATGTAAAACAATATCAAAATCTTTCATAAATATAAACATTTTTTTTTTTTAAATCTATATTTAACAAATATTTTTATAACCTTGTTTCATTTGCAATTGTTTGATATCCATGAGAGGATTTTTTTTAACAAAAGATCAAAAAGTTAAACAATAAAGACAATTGTTCACAGCCTTCTTTGTTCATATTTACCAAGGGTGCCAATATTAGTGGAGGGCACTGTACACTGTACATTTTTTTTTAACAGTGTGTTAACATTTTAAGAGGAAAAAACTGTCAAAGGGAAACCTGTAAATTACAAAGTCCAATGAGGGAAACCAGTGTGTCGACCAGCCATAAGAAGAGGCAAAACGTTTGGATCTGTGAAGAAGTCTGATGAAAACTGCCCAGCTCTGAGGGGAAAACATTAAGCTCTTCAATGACTACTTTTACATGGACAGCAATAATCTAATTATTGATCATATTCTGAATAAGATAATATTCTGATTAAGGTGTTTACATGAGTTGCTTTTAGAATATTCCTTTCATGTTTCCGTTTTACATGCTATAGAACATAGACCGATTAATGGCACACGTCATTACTTTCCCGTGCCACGCCATCCGACAAAACAATTTATTCAATCCAAGTAGTTTTCCACAAAAAAGCACAAAAAACTGCAAGTTGCATCACAAATTTTGAAAAAAGGCACAACAATCACAAAAAGACTGCGAAATCCTATAAGGACTAACTTATTGTGCCATGCAATATAGTTTATTTGTGTCTGCAACAAAAGTTCAAGTTGTGTGACACAAATCACACACAAAAAAATAATAAAATTTTAAAAAAAGGCCCATCATCATTTACTACTTACTTATTTCTGGAAAATCGAAATTGTCTGTTATTTTCTTTGTTGTGCTGTGGTGGACAGTAGGCTAAGCCTACTGAAATTGAAATCGCATACTTACCTACTATATAGTGGCCATGTCAGAGGTGTAGTGTATCCGAATTCTCAGTAGGCGAGAAATACCCGGATGGCGTACTGCTACGCAAGTCAAATAATCCCATGATGCAACGTGACTGGTGCGGACGAGCTCAGAAAAAAAAAAAAGCAGAAGACAGCGTCGGCTCTCTTTAAGTATTAAACCTTGGTTAAACAGAACTTGTTTAACAATACCCGAATAAATTGTTAACTTGTTTAAGATTTTTGCGTTTATGATGACATCGAAGGTCACATGACAATGCTAAGATGGCGGATGTAGTATATCCGGGATTGTAGTCATAATAAACACTGATTAGTGTCATAGTATGCGATGTCAGGCGCAGCCTAACTTTCCAGTTAAATTGACAAAGTGATACGGAACTGTAATGTGGTCAAGACCTGACTGGAACTACTTTAGCTGTGCATTTACTGAGAAATAAATAACTGCACACCTCAGAACGTCTGTCAGCCAATCAGAATCGAGAATTCAAAAGCGGAAGTATATTAGAATAAAGACTGAGCAATAGAACCTCTGACAACAATACATTATATACTTTTAAAGCATGTATTTACTTGCAAACTATCTAACAAACAATGTGAAATTTACCTTATGCTGATGAAAAGAAAAATAATAACGCTATAAACGAACACACGCGATGATAAAGCATATAATCAGAAAACGTCATCACGTGCGTGATTTTGCACAAACGCCCTGAAGGGGAATCAAGGGAACTGCAAAGTCGAGGAAGAACCTTTGCATCATTTATTTACTCTACCATTACAATCAGGTTAAATCTCTTTGGGAGGACTTAAGTTGTTATTTATCTTTTATAAAATATGATTCAAATTTTTCATTGAAATATATATTTCTTTAAAGGGCGCATGGTGGCTTAGTAGTTAGCACGTTCGCCTCACACCTCCAGGGTCGGGGGTTCGATTCCCACCATGGCCCTGTGTGTGTGGAGTTTGCATGTCCTCCCCATGCTGCGGGGGTTTCCTCCGGGAACTCCGGTTTCCTTCCCCAGTCCAAAGACATGCATGGTAGGCTGATTGGCATGTCTAAAGTGTCCATAGTGTATGAATGGGTGTGTGAATGTGTCTGTGTGGCCTGTGATGGATTGGCACCCTGTCCAGGGTGTACCCCGCCTTGTGCCCGATGCTCCCTGGGATAGACTCCAGGTTTACCAGCAACCCTGAAAAGGATAAGTGGTATAGAGGATGGATGGATGGATATATTTCTTTATTTTTCTGACACTGACTATTGTTGTCTTGTTGTTAATTTCTTTGTGTTATAAATAAATTATTCACAAAAACGTATTTCTCAACATCTTGCCTAGATTTGATGTCTTTCTTGCTGAGATTTCTCTTATCGTAAACTCTATTAAAATCATTGATAACAATAAGAATACAAAGTTTCAGAATAATTATGATCATATTTTTCTTACTGATTGAGGTGCTATTGTTTTTTTGTTTTGTTTTGTTTTTTTTTCCTCTTCTTTTTTCTTTCATGTTATTGTATTTCAATGCAGTGCTGTTTTCTTTTCTTTTCTTGCAATAAAAGAAATCAAGAAAGAAACTGAATAAGGAAATATCTGAATTCTCCAGAGCCCCAGAAGTATTGTTTGTATGGACGGGACGACGCAAAAGTTTTGCGAGAGAATGCCAACAATTTAAAAAGTATTGAAACATACATTTTCCTACCCTCACCAGGTCCCCTTCCTTGAGGTGGTGAGTCTACATTTCCTTACATAAGTAGTTATGTATATCAATGATAAATCGTTACATTGTAATTCCTCACAGTTACCGACCCTTACTCTCAAATGAAAGCAGGTAAAAAAAAAATCACATTTATTGTTACCCTCGTTCCACAATTAATATGCTGTTAGTCAAGTCTGTGGTGTTGTCGAAAAGCCTATTTTTAGTTTAACGGTGACGTCGCTGTGAAGGGGAGGGGGCTGTGCAGGGGAGGGCGGGGCTGTGAAGGGGGAGCTCGCTGAGGCGGAGCAACACATAATCCATAGCCCATGCGCTGCCATCGCCTTCTAGGCTGTGTTTTAATTGGTTGGAAGCTCCTGTCAATCATGTGTACTTATCCAATAATGTTGTGAGGTTTGTGTGGTCAGCTGCATAATCTTCTGCCACGAGTGAATAGTGTGTGCTGCCTACAGGAAAAATAAATGGGGGAAAAAAGAAGGTATTTTCAAAAACCTAAACAAGTATTCTAAAACAGGCATAAACACCACCACCACCACCCCCTACGCTCCCCCCATTTCCCTCCTCCCCCCCTCTTCCCCCCTCTCCCCCCTCCTTCCCCTCTCTCTCTCAGATGGGCGTAACTTCTTTTCAATGCCAAAAGCACAGTTTGTTGTAGCTGATATGGTTGAGAGCCGTTATAAGGAAAAACAAGCCAAGACGCGCGGTCCTTCCATGCTGTATAACATGTGCCTAATATTTACGTATGCCACAATAATGATTTTATTAGTAGTAGAGTTGTTTTTAAATAGGCCTATATATAAATGTATTGTGATATTTTATCATGTCTTATTTGAGTAAAAAACAAACAAACAAAAAAAAACAACAACGTTTGGGTCAGTCCTAATATATATATATATGTTTTGTTTTCTCTCTTTTTTCCATATGAAAAAAAGTGATGGGACACGTCTCTGTGTTACGCCTATACACACACACTAGGACAAGAGAAGATGGACGCGCACATTCCCAGCAGGTATTGGGCTTTTAAAGCATTTTAAATATTGCTATCTCCGAGTTTTCTATTTGAGCACTCCCCATTAATGCTTACTAACAAACTAATATTTACATTGATGAGCTCAGGTATACGTGCCTATCCATATAAGATTTAGTTTCGTTTTCAGCGGCTTATAACTGTCCTTACAATAGTCTATTCCGGTTTGGAAGCTGTTATTAATAACTATTTAGTCCTTGTTTTATCCTGGGACTAATTATATGCGGCAGGATTATAGCGTTTTAAACATAAAGCTACGTTTATGTATATATTTAGCAGTTGTCTTGGTGGTAAAAACCTATTTGTTTCTATGTTTGTTGGCAAGTTAAATGCAAATAGGTAAAAGTTGAACCCTGTCTAGTAAACAGCTTCGGTTACTGTCTGGTTTCAATCTCACATCAATTTAACTGCAAAGTTCTTCTGTAGGCCTACTGGGGTAGATGTTGTGTTGAAACATAGCTTGTTTAACTCAATCACATTAGGGAGAAGATGGTAAGTTTTCCAGAAAGCAGAAAGTTCCACAAGACATCTTCAGGAGTTGGATAAAGTTATATGATAAAAACACACACACACACACACACACACACACACACACACATATATATATATACTTATTTTACCAGCAGCCCTGTTTTTTGTCATTATTTTTACAGGGCATAGTGAAAGAAAAAAACAACTTTCGGTATACACTGCTCGTCCATGGTCCGTCCGTCCGTCCGTCCCCCGCACACACACACACACACACATTGTGACTCAAATGTCACAATGGTAAAAAAGTGACATAGTTCTCTGCTCAAATCAGTCATCTATCATCAAATCAGTCATTCTCATCTATACTCTCTCACTAACAGTATACTTCCTTCCTGAGAATCTCTGCTCAGTAGATGGTTTGTTTGGTTTTCTACAATTCTCTGTAATCTCAAGACTGTTGTACGTGCAGTATCTCTGGAGGTCAGTAGTTTCCAAAATACTCCAACCAGCCCTTTTGACCAACCAACAACCATGCCACGGTCAGAGTCACTGAGATCACATTTTTCCCTGTTATGATGTTTGATGTTTGATGTGAACATGATCTGTAACATTGATCTGTATGATTTGCTGATTGCGTGATTGCAGACCAGTTACACTCCTCTGTGGCAATGGTATTCCCCTGTGCCAGTGGTGTCCTTCAGCCCCCTGAGCCCTGCTACATGGGCCTAATTTATCAAGATGGATACGAATGTATTTATTCGTAAATCATTCGTACAAGGGTTTACACAAGAAATTTGGTATTCATGTAAATCCCACAAATTCAGAAAAAAAACATTTGTTTTCTACTCGTGCTCCTAAGTGTGTGAAAATTTACACATGGGAACGTTAATTAATGTAAAGCTCTACATGAATGAAAAAATTGAATTTATCACTTTTGGATATGGAATGTATTGTCAATTTAAAATTACATTTACAGCATTTAGACTTGAAGTTCTTTAGATTCTCTATCAAAAACATATCCTCATGCTAGCTCCCTTTCAAAGGGAACTCAATGGAAGTGCATCATGAAGTGTCACGCTTCTGGGGAAAATCGTGTTTATAACTCCATGATGTCGGGTTATTAAGCATTATACAGTACGGCTGTTTTGCTATGCCGAAGGTGGAGGAGGCGGTTGCCAGCCACCTCTCTCCAGCAACGGCAGCAAAATCAGGGGGCCGGTTTTGCCATCCAACCATGTAAGACCATCTCGGTATTGGTGGGCGAAGCCTTTGTGGCCGCGGGTCTCAGCGTGGAAACTACTGCCAAATGTGTCTCCATGGGTAGTCCCAGCAAACACAGTGAGAATGTCCATGTGGAATTGGAGTAGATAAGAGCTCCATCCAGAGATAGGGCATCCGAATGAATCCGGCAGGTCCGGAGAGCAGAAAGGATCAGGATCACTAGTATCTCCATAAAATCTTGTGTGGCTTGACAGAAGGAGAGAGGGAGAGATTGTTAGGTAAGACTGTGCTTTGCGTAAAAGAAAGTCTACTCATGGTAAGCTTGAATAAACAAATATGTTTTAAGCACAAACACTAATTGGAAGACCGTTCCCTAACTGTGGGGCTCTATAAGAGATAAAGCTCTTCCCCCTGCTGTAGCCTTCGCTATTTCAGGTACCGACAAATAGCCTGCACCTTTTGATCGAAGTAGGCGTGGCGGATCATAGAAAACCAAAAGTTTGCTTAGATACTGTGGCGTGAGACCGTTTAGTGCTTTATAGGTCAATAATAGTATTTTATAATCAATGCGAGATTTCACTGGGAGCCAATGCAGTGTTGATAAGATCAGGGTGATGTGGTCGTATCTTCTGGTTCTAGTTAGGACTCTAGCAGCTGCATTCTGGACTAACTGGAGTTTGTTTATGCTCCTACTGGAACATCCAGACAGTAAGGCATTACAATAATCTAGTCTAGAGGTGACGAAAGCATGAACTAATATTTCTGCATCATGTAGTGACAATATATTTCTTATCTTCGAAATATTTCTGAGATGAAAGAAGGCTATCCTGGTAATATTATCTACATGAGCATCAAATGATAGACTGGAGTCAATAATCACACCAAGGTCTTTTACTGCTGCACATGACGCAACGGAAAGACCATCCAGCATTATTGTGTAATCAGAAATTACTTCTAGCTACACGTGGTCCTAGTACAAGTACTTCTGTCTCATCAGAATTAAGTAAGAGGAAGTTAATAAGCATCCACTATCTAATGTCTTTTACACAATCCTCAACTTTATTAAGCTGCTGTCTGTCTTCTGTCTTCGCTGAAATATACAGCTGTGCATCATCAGCATAGCAGTGGAAGCTAATTCCATGTTTACAAATAATTTGACCTAGAGGTAGCATATATAAAGTAAAAAGCAGTGGGCCTAAAACAGAACCTTGTGGAACACCAAATTTAACCTCGGTATGTGTGGAGAAGTCGCCAGTTACATCTATGAATTTATAACGATCAGTCAAATAAGACGTGAGCCAGGTGAGGACTGTTCCCTTAATGCCAGCAATGTTTTCTAGTCTATCAAGGAGAATAGTATGATCTATAGTATCAAAAGCTGCACTAGGGTCAAGTAATACAAGCAACCCTGATCAGAGGCTGTCTCTGTGCAATGATGAGGATTAGTTTAGTGGTTAGCACGTTTGCCACGCACCTCCAGGGTTGGAGGATCGATTGTCACCTTGCGTCGAGTTTGCATGTTCTCCCTGTGCTTCAGGGGTTTCCTCCAGGTATTCTGGTTTCTTCCCCCAGTCCACAGACACGAATTGTAGGATGATTGGGATTTCCAAATTGTCCATAGAGTGTGTGTGTGTGTGTGTGTGTGTGTGTGTGTGTGAGAGATTGTGCCCTGCGATGCCCGCCCAGAGTGTCCCCTGCCTTGTGCCCCAAGTCTCCTGGGATAGGCTCCAGGCTCCCCACAACCCTGTGTAGGTTAAGCGGCACAGAAAATGGATGAATGGATGTACAACATTTAAGCTAAAAAAAAAAAAAAAAGGTTTATCTACGTCTAGCTAATATTAAGTTTCTACTTAGCGTTAAAATTGGTAATCGTGGGCTGTGAGTATTGTCTTATTACATGAGAAAATTGCAGCTCATATTGCAGCTTGCACAGTTTGGTATAGCTGATATGGTTGGTTACCGTTATAAGTAAAAGAAGCCAAGACACGAGGTCTTGCAAGCTGCTGGATAACAGGTGCCTAATATTTACTTTATTTAAATTAATGCCACAATTATGTATAATTTTATATTATCAGCTATATATAAAATATATATATATATGACTAAGGTATTTTTGTAAATTGTTTGGGTCAGCTTCTATATTTTTATCATTTTTTTTCTTATAAAATAGTGATTGGACACATCTATGTATCGCGCCCATTCACAGGCTAGAACAGGAAAAGACGGGCACACACGCGGATGCTCTCAGCAGGTATTGGGCTTTTGACGCATTTTAAGATTGCTATCTCCAAGTTTTCTATTTGATCAGCTTACTAACAAACTAATATTTATATACATTTCTGTGCATGTATTGGTTTATGTGCAAGTTTCTATCCATCTATGATATAGTTTTGTTTTTGTTTCAAGTTTATATATATATATATATATATATATATATATATATATGAGGTGTGTGTGTGAACAAAAAAAATATATATATATATAAATATAGACCATGCAAAACAGTTTTGTGCAATTGCAATTTCTCCAATTCAAGTGGTTTTCTACAAAAAAAAATCACAAAAACATGCAAATTAAATCACAAATTTTGAAAAAAGCCACAGCACAGTCAAGCATTTTTGACTGAAACACAAAAAGCAAACCCTGAGAAATCCTGTATGGACTGGTTATGTAGGGTGAATTCTGATATATTGGGATATTTCTTACCATAAATAATCCAAAATACCTAACACATGCTATACGGCCAGGTCCATAAGTATTTGGACAGTGACACAATTTTCATATTTTTGTCTCTGTATACCACCGAAATGGATTTGAAATGAAGCAATCAGGATGTGACTGAAGTGTAGAGTTTCAGCTTTAATTCAAGGGGTGTGACGAAAATATTGCATTAACCGTTCAGGAATTACAGTCCCTACATTTTCACAGGCTCAAAAGTAGCTGGACAATTGACTGATTAGCAGTTACAAGGTCAGTTGCGGCCTATTTCCTCTTTATTTCATGAAAAATTAAGGAGATAAAAGGTCTGGAGTTGAGTGGCTGCTGATAGAAGTGTATCAGGATGAATTCTGAAGCATATAGAGCTATAATTTCTGCACAGATTCAGTCTAATGCTGCAAAACCCATAGGATGGCACTTCACAGTACAGATGGATAATGACCTAAAACATGTTGCAATGGGTTTGAAATGAAGCAGTCAGGATGCGATTGAAGTGTAGACTTTCAGCTTTAATTCAAAGTATTCAAAAATGCATTAACTCTTTAGGAATTACAGCCATTTTTTTTTACAGAGTTCCTCCATTTTCACAGGCTCAAACGTAATTGGAAAAACTAACAATTATAAATATAAGGCTTATTTTTAATACTTAATACATCCTGAAGTCTGGAACCCATGAACATCACCAAATGCTAGGTTTACTCCCTTGAGATGCTTTGCCATGCCAAACTGAAGGCTAAAACCGAGAGTAGATATTCAGAGCTATTTATTGTTTAAACAATCAATCTAACAGGACACACCTGGGTGACAAGAAACACGTGAGTCACATGATCCATTATTTTTGCTCACCTACAATGTGCTAAGTACTATGTCATTTAACACATCTACATATAAAATCTGAACCTCTTAACTCTCTTCTCATATTCATCTTTTGATCTCAAACGCAAATATCTTTAGTCTACATCAAAAGCAAATGAATTGACTTTACCATTCCAATAGTTTCAGAGGGGACTGTATTATAAAAAAAAAAAGAACCCCTGGCAAAAAAACAACCCCTGGCAAAAGTTATGGAATCACCACATGTAGAGGACATTCACCCGGGTTTTTTACTTCGTAACAAATCACAGATATGACACAAAAATATTTTTGTTTAATAGCTGAACATTCTGCCTTCATGAAACATACCCTCAATCAAATTTAGTTAAATTGTTGTAATTAATAGCATATTTTTTTCCAGATCAAGTAGAGGAAAAAAATTATGGAATCATCAACAACAAAAAAATCAGAGTTAGCACTTAGTTGCTCCTCCTCTGGCTTTTATGACGGCCTGAATTTTTTGAGGCATAGACTTCACTAATGAAAAACATTCTCCATCAAGCTGGTTCCAACTTTCTCGATTAGGGGTCGACAGATCAACTTTGCAGGATGGAGCCTTGCCATGGACCAGTTTTTTTTTTTTTTTACATTTCCTCCATAAATTTTCAGATTGAGATCCGGACTGTTTCCTGGCCATGTCACTGAGTTCACCTGCCTTTCCTAACGAAAAGCTTTAACACTTTTTGCCCTGTGGCAAGATGCATTATCATCCTGAACAATGACTTCATCACCACCAAACCTGTTTTCTATCCATGGAATGAGAGAAGTGTCCAAAATTTCAACGTGCCACTGTTGAGGTGTCCAGTGGTCCTTTACCTGACATGCAGCACCATATCATAAATGAGTGGGGAAATTTGATCATGTTCTTCAGGCAGTCATCTTTATATGTTTCATTAGAACGACACCAGACAAAAGTTCCAGCATCATCTCCTTGGTCAATGCAGATTTATCACTGAATCTCACTTTCATCCAATCATCCACACTCCATGAATGCTTCTCATTAACCCACTGTAACCTGGTTTTCTTCTGTTTAGGTATTAGTGCTGGTTTTTGTTTGGATTTTCTATACGTAAATCCCATGTCTTTCAGCCTATTTCTCCTTTTTCTTCCCATTTGTTTTTCATTTGTTTTGTTGTGCATTTTCTATTTTCAAGGCATATTGCTTTGAGTTTTCTATCCTGATGCTTTGACGTCTTCCTCGGTATTCCCGTACGTATTCCTTTTATAATCTTCCCATTTTGTTTATACTTGCACCAAATTTTAAACACAGTTGACGGGAACAAGCAACATCTTTTGCCACACTCTGTGGCAGATTTGCTTCCTGTAGGAGTTTTATAATCCTTTCCATTGTTTCAATTGATGACTCACGTGGGGCTATGTTTCCTTTCAAAAAGTCCAAGGTTAAGGTCTGTATGCACTCCCTTTTAAGTCTGACTAATTTGCATTTTTATACATGTGCTGGTATTTGTTTAATCATTTGTTTTAGTATTTGTAATTTGTAGGCAAATTGCAAGGTGATTCCATTTTTTTTTCTCCACACTGAGTGAATCCATAATTTTTTCCCTCTACTTGATATGGGGAAAAAAGTATGCCATTAATTAAAATTATTTCATTTAACTTGTTTCACAATGCCAGAATGTTCCGCCACGACGCAAAAAACCCGGGCGAGCATCCTCTAACTGCGGTGATTCCATAATTTTTGTCATGGGTTGTAACTTACCCTTTTGCCAGAACTGACCGAAAATCATTTTAATGACACGTTTGCTATTTGCAATACATATTTTCATTGGTTTCGACCTTTACTTTTATTTTTAAACATCTTTAAAACGTTACTTATTTGTAGAATACTTAGTCATGGTATTAATAAAAGAAAATCCCAGGTGTTCACATCAAATATTTCCACTTCCACTTTTTTTTTTTTTTTGCTTTCGCACCATTCTATGTTCTAGAGGCTGTTGTATGTGAAAATCCCAGGAGATCCCAACATGTTCTGACATACTCCAACCAGCCCATATTTTTCCCCCACTTTGATGTTTGAACCTGTTGACCTGAACCTCTTGACATCCACTGAATAGTGAAAGTTTTAATATTAATATAGTCTACAGTTAATATGGATGAACATATTTGGCAATGGCAACAACAAAAACTTAAGAAAATGTAAATAAAGAAAGGAGCTAGCCACCCTGTCATTACTCCAGTCCTAGGTACTCTCCTTCAATAATCTGACTCTGATTGATTGGTTTTGGTCAAATTTTTGTTTTTGCAAATCGAGAGGTACCCCTAATAATGAAATTGCAAATGCCAGTGTGTTTAAAATCTGATTGAAAAAGAAATTTTTTTTTTTTCCCTTTCAGTCTGAAGCCAATCATTTGAGCTCGATAGTTTGATAATTGTTTTCATTTCCATACTTCACAGGTCAGAACCAGTTTCTTCAAAGCAGTTTGCTTTTTTAAGGACACTCTTCATCCCACTCATTATTTTTGTGTTTCTCTACTTCATCCAGTGGCTCACTAGAGAAAATGGTAATAATTACAAGCCTATTGTTTTGTACCCTCTCCCAAAAAAGAAGCCGTCACCCTCGATGCCATGTGGCGTGCCAGTGCAAAATGATCCAATCATTAAAGTCAACAATCTTAAAACATATCTGGTCGGCTCCTACGTAGAGCACCGTCAGGAGGTGAAAATGATAAAGACGATCGCTATAGTGCTTCGTAGTGAAACCACAAAGTATAACTGCTTGCTGTGCTGCAGCGGACAGACGACATCCGTACCCGCTATGTACAACATTCACTCTGACCACTTTGGGTTTGAATACGGTACGGCTGATATTACCTGCCAATTACCAGAAAACTGTGAAACACCGACACATGTGGCAATCACTTCCCGATCATCTAATAAGGATGGATCCTCACAGGACATTCACACCTTCCAACCTGTCAGGAATCAGCAGAAGCAGGAAGTCTTTCCTTATGAGTTTACAGTCTGCATTTCTGTCATGTATGATTATGACAATGTCCTGGAGCTTGTGCAGGCCATGGAGATGTTCAAGATACTCGGAGTCCAGAAGGTAGCTATTTACAAAACCAGTTGCCTTCCCAAAACACAGAAGGTCCTGGATTACTACATCAAGCAGAACTTTGTGGAACTTATCCCCTGGAAAGTGAATTCTTACATCAAGGTGTCCAGAGGCTGGCAGAAATCGGTTTCATCAGGAGAGCTGCATTACTACGGCCAAATTGCGGCACTCAACGACTGTGTGTATCGTTACATGTACCAGACTCGCTATGTAGCTCTGCAAGACTTGGATGAAATTATTCTACCTATGAATTTAAAAAACTGGACAGAGCTCCTGCCTGAACTGGAGAGGAAATACAATCAGATTGGTGGCTTTGAATTTGAGAATAATTATTTTCCTCTTTCAATCACGGATTCAAGCCCTAAGTATTCTCCAGACTCCTGGAAGAAGGTTACGGGAGTAAACATTTTACAACATATCATTAGAATAAGCAATGATCCGACGAAATTCAATAACTTCAAAGTGATTGTTAATCCTCGCTTAGTGTTTCAGACTACAGTCCACGGACTTTTGCAGACTGTGAGGAATAGTGTCAGAGTGGACCCTCACATTGCCCGTATGTATCACATGAGATCCATTCCAAGAGAAATCTGGGTAACACGTTCCCAAATACAGGACACACATCTGAGGGACTATGCGGACAGTCTGATCCCGGCTGTTTCTGAAGTTCTTCGACAAGCACTGGGCATTTAATAAAATGCATAACTAATCTGTATTAAACCAGAAAATGTGTGAAAATAATTAATATATATATATATATATATATATATATATATGATCAATAAATTTTATATAAACATTTCATGCCACTGTCTAAAAATTCCAAATGCATTCTAATAAATTTAGCTGGAACAATGATTAGCTGAATGTCATAAGACAGGACTTTCTTGTAACATTTACTGCAGTTTTTATAGACAAATAAAATGCTTTTAAATATATGAATTATCAGTTAAATATGTGAAACTCTGTTCAGTTTGTAGTCTTCTTGAATCCTGTGATGCCTGTACATAAAGCATGATATGCACACAACTTCCTGTGAAGTGTAAAACACTATTAAGCTATATACTAATTCAGTATCTGACAGAAATTCTGTCATTGAATGGTAAGATGATTAAAATGCAAAGATTTACGCAACTATTCAGCAATGTAGAAGGTAAGAACAACCCATGACAGTAAGATGCATAAACAATACATAAACAGTACATAAACTTAATTGCCAGTTTATTAGGCACCCCCAGCTTTTGCCCTATTTTTTTCCAGTTTCATTTTTATTGAACATTTTTGCTGTACATTTCTGCTGAACTAAACATTTCTGCTGAACATATCTGTTGAACATAACATTTCTGCTGAACTAAACATTTCTGCTGAACATTTATGCTGGACATTTCTGCTGAACAAAACATTTCTGCTGGACATTTCTGCTGAACTAAACATTTCTACTGAACATTTCTGCTGAACATTTCTGCTGAACTAAACATTTCTGCTGAGTATATCTGTTGAACATTTCTGCAGAACATTTCTGCTGTACTAAACATTTCTGCTGAAGCTTTTGCCCTTTTATTGGCTGACCACCTATTATTTGGATGTCTGGTCAGTTTTAGTCCTGTGATGGGTCTATTTAAATCTTGGAGGAAGTACAAGGGAGAAGACAGGGGCGTAGCCATCATTTCAGATGGGGGGGACAGAATATCAAGGGTATTCATTGTTTCTGACCTTGGCCTAATTGGTGGATTTCATCTCTTCTTGCTCTTAATTGGTTTAATATGCAATTTAAGATTCTGTACTTGCATGTTATATTGTATATTGCACTGTATTATTTAAATTTTGCAAATTGTATTTAGGCGCACGGTGGCTTAGTGGTTAGCATGTTCACCTCACGTTCACCTCACACCTCCAGGTTCAGGGGTTTGATTCCCACCGTGGCCCTGTGTGCGGAGTTTGCATGTTCTCCCTGTGCTGCGGGGGTTTCCTCCGGGTACTCCGGTTTCCTCCCCCAGTCCAAAGAAATGCATGGTAGGCTGATTGGCATGTCCAAAGTGTCCGTATTGTGTGAATGTGTGTATGTGTTTGTGTGCCCTGCCTTGCCTTGTGCCTGATGCTCCCTGGGATAGGCTCCAGGTTTCCCTGGTAGAGGGTGGATGGATGGAAATTGTATTCAGTGTACATTGTATTGCATATACATAGCACACTTTATATAATATATATTTGTATAATCACACACTACTTTATTCTATTCTATTCTATTCTGTTGTTATTGGTATGTTCCTGTCCTGCCTTGCCAACCTGCCTGTTTCTTGTTCAATCTATTGCCAATACAGTAAAAAGTTAGATCTATAATGAAAAAGAACCCTATAAATTAAAACCTATATCAGAGCATTAATGCATACCAGTTAATAACTGTTAATATTTTTAAATACTACATATCCATGATACTGTGGAAGATTTTTAGAAGTTCTCTCACTTTTCTATTGAATGATATATAGTTATGTATAAAATGGCAGGGTTACACTTTACAAAAGAGTTTGAAAATAAGTGCACGTTTGTGCTGGACTAATATTGTAAGCTGTACTGTGTAGCCTAATATTACCATCAAATCTAACTAATTATTCATCAATGTAAATAGCTAGCGTTTAAAAAGGAATATGTAGCAAATTATTCATCGTAGGCCGATGACATCAGATGACGTCAGAAAACCTCTGCCTTTCCGCAAAGCAATGTATACGTACTTCCGTTTTACCTTGCGCTGCCAAAGTACCATGGGTTGCGCAACTGACATTCTACTTTTTACAACAGAACAGTTTTCTTGCTTCTAAAATGAAACATTCTGGACGGAGAGCGATCTTCTGTCAAACTCACCAGTGTATATATGCATCCTATCCTACGAGATGAAGGAGAAGCAGTGTGTGCTCGGCAATCTACCTGTCGCAAAAGCACAAGCTTAGTTTATGGCCTTAGTGCTTTTAAAGCATAATAATAATAATAATAATAATAATAATAATAATAATAATAATAATAATAATAATAATGAAACACACCATCAGGGTGTCATTCACTATATGTTCAATGGTGACCGGAGCTGGACTGCAGCTCTTTGGCCGTGGCCTCTGTTTCCTGAGTGAATCCCTAAAATCCATTCCAAATCCCATCCATGTTCTAACGCATATATCTTGTCATGTAGAATGATCCACATCTGATGCCGGAAGGGGCAGCAATACTGCGTTTGTGACGTAATCGTGACATTGATGATGACGCACGTCTGAGAGACAGATCCTTCCGCTTTTATATCATAAGGGTGACAGCTAATTGGCTTACAACCACAATACAATTATTAGGGAAGATAACCGACTTCCCCACTACACAGCGATACAAACTTTTGCACACACACACACATATATACACACACACAGTAATCTTTGCAAGTTACATGATTTGAAGTCGATAAGAGTCAATAGAGGTTTGTCTTTTCATGTGTAAATTTCAACACACTCCGGTGCATGAGTAGAATATGGATGTTTTTCTGAAGTTACAGGATTTTAAAGAACACAAAATTTCTTGGGTAAAGGTTCTTGCGAGCAAACAAATCCATTTGTATCCAGCTTGATAAATGAGGCCCATTGTCTCAGCCCCTGTCAATGAAAATCAAGAAGCTGAGTAAAGGTGTGTGTGTGTGTGTGTGGAAGAATTTGTCACATTGTTTAAGATCCGCCCTCGGAGACACAGAAACAGAGTGTACGTGTGCGTATGCGTGTGAGTACTGTGGGAGGTTGACACTGGACAGATGGGCAATCTGACTGCAGCTTGTCACAGGTATTGGGCTAAAAAAGCTATTTATAATTGCTTATATTTAAATCCAAATGTACATTAATGCCAAAATGTATATATTTATTTATTGTCTTATGTACTTAATCCATTTCTAGACATTTTAAATTCTTCTAGTTAATTGCTGGCTTGAAATGAACCGAAGTTCATATGTGTGAAAATACATGAAAAAGGCGGGAAAAACATGTTTTAGCATGGGATTAATTAGGAGAGATTTTTTTTTTTTTAACCATGCTGCAAATAAAGTGCACCGGTTCTACTCAGTTCCAATTACTGAATTTCTTGTTGATACTTTACAGGGCAGTATTTTCAAAGCTGTTTGTTTTTCCAAGGATCCTTGTATTCCCTCTCATCCTTATTCTGCCCATCTTCCTCACTGGAGTAATTAACATCAAGAATTACAAGCCTATTGTTTCTTACCCTCACTGGAGAAGAAGGCTGATGGCATGTGGCGTGCCAGTGCAAAATGATCCTATCATTAAAGTCAGCAATCTTAAAACATATCTGGTTGGCTCCTACGTAGAGCACCGTCAAGAGGAGAAAAATATACGTACGATTGCTATAGTACTTCGCAATGAAAGCACAAAGTATCACTGCTTTCTGTGCTGCAACGGTAAAAATGTGTCCATACCTGCGAATTACAGCATTCACTCTGACCACTTTGGGTTTGAATACGGCACGGCTGATATTACCTGCCAATTACCAGAATTATGTACAACACCGACACATCTGGCTATCACTTCTCAATCACATAAAAAGGATAGATACTCTCAAGACATCCACACCTTCCAACCTGTCAGGAATCAGCAGAAGCAGGAAGTCTTTCCTTATAATTTTACAGTCTGCATTTCTGTCATGTATGATTATGATAATGTCCTGGAGCTTGTGCAGGCCATGGAGATGTTCAAGATACTCGGAGTCCAGAAGGTAGCTATTTACAAAACCAGCTGCCATCCTGATACGCAGAAGGTCCTGGATTACTACGTCAGGCAGAACTTTGTGGAACTCATCCCCTGGCATGTAGCGTCCTACGTTAATGTGTCCAGAGGCTGGAATAAGACGCTGTCATCAGGAGAGCTGCATTACTTTGGGCAGATTGCGGCACTCAATGATTGTGTGTATCGTTACATGTACCAGAGTCGCTATGTAGCTCTGCAAGACTTGGATGAATTAATTCTGCCTATTAACAACAAAACCTGGCCAGAACTCCTACCTGAATTGGAGAGGAAATACAATCGCAAGCTGGGCTTTGAATTTGAGGCATATTTTTTCCCACTCTCTATCATGGATTTGAAGCCAGAGTATTCACCAGCCTCATGGAAGAAGGTTACGGGAGTCAACATCTTAGAACATGTCTATAGGTTAAGCAATGACCCCAAAGAGTTCAATAATTTTAAAGTGATCGTAAATCCTCGCTTAGTCTTTAGTACTACAGTGCATGGATTTCTGCAGTCTGTGAATGATAGCATCAGGGTGGACCCTGCGATCGCACACCTTTACCACGTGAGGAACATTTCGGGTGAAATCTTAACAAAACGTTCCATCGTACGAGACACACGTCTCAGAGACTTCGCAGACAGGCTGATCCCTGCTGTTTCTAAAGTGCTTCAGCAGGCACTGGACGTCTACTGAAGTCTATGTACATGTATGATCTGTGCTTAATCAGAATTGTTGTCAGTGGGGCAATTTGTATCTGTATTTAGCATATTTACTTAAGGCACAGTGATGTTGAATTCTCGATTCTGACTGGTCAACAGTTGTTGATTTATTTTCTTCAACAATAGTGCTGACTCCTAGGCAAAAGGTTTATAATAATGTGCTCCTCAGATACTTTATAATTTCTATAATAAAAGTTAATTCACATTTAACTTGTATGGACTTGTAGGACTTGTATGATGGACACTCCACCTAATCTAAGATGGATTTGAAATGTGTTGTTATTTAACAAAGATAACCAGCACTGTTGATATGAAGTCTTCTATAAGGAGGATCGAGTCTCTGGTGTCAGTGCTTTTGTCAGAGGATGTTCTGGTTTTTCAGTAGCATGACAAACTGCATTTTTTTTTTTGTCTTACTAACTTCAAGGGAGAGAAAAAGAGGGGATGTTGAGAAAATAACTGTTTACAATGTAAGGGATATCAGGAATGAACTTTTCATGGATGTGTTCTTTATTTAATAAAAAGTTTTTAATCGCTTCGTGTTTTTTATATATATATATATATATATATATATATATATATATATATAATTATACGAGGAACAAAATACCTCGGGATGTGCTGTGATTTGGAAAATAATCACGTTTGAGTTATAATGCTAACTATGCATCATGTCAGGCTGCATTACATGATTATTTTCCTCTAACAGCACACCCACAAGTGTTTTATTCCCCACATATACAGTACTCAGTTTCACAGAGCCTCAGTTATCAGTGAATACTGAAACAAATGCTGAAATCTAAACTTTATATTAGCCTGGACAATACAGAATGTAGTGCTTCATTTGATCTTCCCATTCTGCTTGTCAATGCCGTGTGTGAATTGTACATAATAGGTTGCGTAATTTGGAGTAAGGATTATGTTTGTAATATATGTAAGATCTGAAAGCAATAGACCTGGCATGAAATGTCATGTTTTGATCAGGTGAGCAAATCTTATGACTGAAGTCAAGATTCAGGACGCATCGGTGATGGATGTACTAGCAAATCTTTCATGAAAAATTGAGAAAAAAATGTGAATGGAAGAAAACGTTCTAATGTCTACCAGTTCACCAGAAGTGCACGTTTTCCTTTAACATTGCAACACTGAATCAGTTCTACATTTGGAATGTAAAGATTGCTTATTTAGGCTCTCAAGCTTTTTGCATCATGCAAATAGGAAACTTGAGCCATCATGCACAATGCAAACTTCATGTTCAAATCACGGCTCTTGACTCAACCAGCACCGAGTTCACGTTTTTATTAAACAAATAGCAGTGCTAGCTCAGTGGGTAAGACGTTGGGCTACTGATGAGAAGGTCATGAGTTCAAACCCCAACACTGTTGGGCCCTTGAGCAACTCAAATGTATAAATGACCCTCAACTACTCAGATGTGTAAATGAGATAAATGTAAGTCACTCTGGATAAGGGCATCTGCCAAGTGTAATGTAAACAAATGTTGTTCATGGTGTATGAACTGTATGTCTGTAAAAATAAACATAAGAGGGCATCCAGATTGATACCAAATCATCTGATTTGAATTATACTGTTGGATTATATGTTAGTTAGAGAATTTCCTATAGACTAATTGTATAAATGATAACCATCTACATATTGACACTTTTAATGGTCTTAACAACAAATCATTGTTCAGAAAATTAGCAAGAATTAAACAAACACACTCTGGAGACCTCCTGTGCCACCATTTGCTCGTTTAATTTAGCTGCAGTGAACTGTTTGGAGAAAAAGATTCACTTATATAGTCTTTTTGTGCACAAAGGTAATATCATGATAATGATTATGTTTGATGCAAAATTCTAACTAGCACATGTCCGGGTGTACAGAATTAAAATATAGTAAAAAATGAAATAAAACAAAAATAAAAAGCTGTCTGCATGTTTAACCACAATGCTTAAACATTTAAAGAAATCAAAGGGAAAAGCCATCCCTTCTTAAGTTACTTTACCTACTGCATTTGTTTAATTCTTGGTAATTTCCTGACCAAAGATTTGTTGTTTAATATTTTACCATTTTCAGCTTGACCCATTTTTCTTTTTTGCCCACGAGTGTATGCACTCACCAAAGTTAACAGAATGGTGTCTGAAACGAACAAACAAACCAACAAAAACGACATCCAGGTTCACGGGGTGGAATGAGAGGTCAGAGGAAAATGGCCAGATTGGTTCAAGGTGACAGGAAGGCTAACATAACTGAAATAATAACTCTTTACAATTGTGCTGGGCAGAAAATCATCTTAGACTGCACAATACATGGAACTATGAGATGGGCTACAACAGCAGATCATACTGGGGTCCACTCCTGTCAGCCAAGAACAGGAATCCTAGGCTACAGTGGAAACAGTATCACAGAAACTGGACAGTTGAAGATCGGAAAAACATTGTCTGGTCTTTTCCAAATGTTTTTGCAGTTTCTATGAATGATTAACTGTAACTGTAGGCTTTGTCAGCATGGACCAGTTCAGCCACTTTCCTCTGACCGCTCTCATCAAGACGAGATTCCATCTACATTAACTGCTGCTTACTAGATGTTTTTTTTATTTATTTGTTTTTATTTTCTCACCATTCTGTGTGAACTCTATAGAATATTATACATGGAAATCCCAGATCAGCGGTTTCTGAAATACTCAAACCAGCCCGTCTGGCACCAACCACCGTGCCACAATCAAAAGTTCGAGGGTTGATTCACATAAACATTAACTGAAGTTCATGACCTGTTCTTGCATGATTTTATCCATTGCACTGTAAGTAAAACGTCACTGGATGGGTGATTTCTTCACATTTTCTAATTAAATGTTTTCTCTGAGCATGTTTCTGTCATTTTTATGGAAATAATGACCGTTTGAGTTTTCGATGAGAAAAAGTATGAAGTTCACAAGTGCTTTCCAAAATATACTTCCATGAGTGCAACAAAAACAGCTGTTCAAAACTGTGCTCTGAATTCACTTACAAACTCTCCATGTTGCAGTGATTATACTCGCTTTTTTGTATTTATCCTATTCACATTGTCATGTTATGCTAGGCATCAACCATTTATAGCTTAACAGGAAATTAAACACATCCTCCACTGGTTTTATCAAGAGTAAAATCCCCCACCAACCACTTACGGAAGTATAATCTATTTTAAGAAATAACTCATGATGGTAGTGAGGGTGGTGTCTGTATCAAAATGACTCCTCAGTGATCAGACTCTTTCATTTGGCAGCTAAACTAGCCAGAGCAAGTTTATATTGGGTCACTTTTAGAAATATGGTGACAATTGTTGCATTGATATTTACAGAAATCTGCACTCGTGATATTCGGAGTATAAAGTGTATAAGTGAGTATAAAATTATAACAGCCAATTTAATTAGCCTGCAGGATTGCATACTTTACTTTCTTGTGAAGAACTGTTAACAACTTTGCAGCAGTTCAATAACAGTGAACACATGTATAGATGGATTTTTAAAAATTGTTGCCATGGCATATGAGGAATTAAAGTATTAAACACTTCTGCACCACCTGTTATTGGAAAACAATCAACTTTGGGGTTGTAACAATAATTGCACTTTGCTTCAGTCAACACACCACGGAATCATTGATTATTTTCGTAGAACAGCACATCCAAGTTGTTTTATTCCTTACACGAAACATCAAACTCTTCTTTGTTTTCGTCTCTCAGCCTGTTCTTTGAAGCTTTTTGTCTCTGCTCTTTTATGTCTTCTGGAACACGATCATGGTACATGCAAATATGAAGACAAGCACTTTTTACCCTTAATTAAAATCTGTTATAGCATCTCATTTCATGATATTTTAAGGAAAACAAGAGTAGAAATTCTATCATTGTTTTAATTACAAAAAAAAAAAGAGAGTCAAGTTTTTGTTTGCCAAATTTCAGAATCAGTCCTTTAAAGTACTTTACAGTAGTTACATACAGACTTACTATTATGTTTGTTTGTTTTTTAAATCAGGTGAAGAGAAATGCACATACATACAACGATACAAATGTACACAGTTGAAAACAAAGACATGACAGGCATTTGGTGTTAACAGGTACCTGGGTGTTGGAGTAAACTGTGCCGACTGGCTCAAATATACCTTTTCAGCCTGTATTTCAAGTGTTCACATTGCTTTAAAAAATATGAATCAAATAATTGTACTCTACATCATACAAAAACAACAACAAACAAACAAAAAAAAACCCAACATAAAAAGCATATAGTCCTTCTTATAAATGCACAAGTGGAAAGAAGCTGAATTATCACAGCTCCTGTTGTACTGTAAGCTTTCACAATGCGTGTTCATTTGTTTGCATCTGTGCAAATGGACTCTCTGTGCTTCAAGTCTCTACTGAGGAGGACTGAGAGTGCTTCAGTCATGGCTGTAGTGGTAGTGTCCTTCATTTTCACTGCTGGCGCCATGCATCTCCACATATTTACCTTATCAAGTGGAAAGTTAGCCAGTACATGAACACAGGCTGTGCTGCAGCAATGGCCATGGTTAAGTACATGCGCAGCTGATTCTTGGCTCCTCGGACAAGGACGCCCTCCGCAGCCACCTCGGATAGAATCTTTAACCTCAGTGTTCGGATCTACAGCGCACACAGATAAGCACGCATCAAGCACAAGGTTGTCTCTGAGCCCAAAATAAACATTATTGCAGTCATATGAAGTAGCTCATTTGTGGAATATTACTTCAAGTTCATTACTGTCTGTGAGAAAATGCAATCCCTGTACTATTGTTTTCAGCATTGCCTGTAACAGCTAACTTAGTGATTACGTTAGGCAAAAATTAGTTTACAATAAATAATATCATCAGATGCAAAAGTGTGCTTGTTTTTAAGCACATTCCTCATTCCCCAGGAACTCTTTAACCATGCCTTTAACCATGTCCTATTTCCCCTGGGGTATAAATGTGCACACATGTAAAATACATGGTCATCCATTGACATGGAAAAAAAATAATGAACGCCTTTCAACACAAAGGAGATGGTTGTTGACCTGGACAAATCAGGTCATGGATATGAAAAAAATAATGAATAGGCAGTTGAAAATACCAGCAAGGCCATATTTAGGGTCATAACAAAAAGTTGGCCAAGAATGAAACCCTATGCACTGAGGAGCATAACAGAGTGTTTAGGAGTTTTTACTTCAAGGATATGATCAGCTGCCTTCTCTGTTGTGACTAGTGAAACATATGACATTGTATTTGCTTTTTGGCAAGACTGCAATCGCAACTGATTAAGCAAATTTAAATGAGCAATAATATTTTTTTTTTAAAGGCAGACAAACTCTCAGACCTTTGTCTAAAAATGTAAGTAGCTTATTATCATTGTTGTAGCTCTCAAATGATTACTTCCGTTAGCGACTTAACTTTGTTTTGACGCTCTATATGTGGTTTCTTTGAGTCTACAACTGTTAAGTGTTCAATGATTTAAAAAAATAAATAAATAAAAAAAATAAAATAAAAAAATAATAATAATATAATAAGTCAATAACAAACCTATGATCCTACTTGAAGTACCAAGACAGAAACGCATGTGATTAAACTAACAAATGTATATGATATATAATGTCAGAAAGATATCGGTCCTGCCTGCTGTTCATAAATGCCAGTGATGGCGTTTTTTTGAAAGGGAGTATACAGACAAATTGAGTCATCAGTGTCCCAATGTGCAGTGAGCCAGGGTTCTTTACTAGTGCCCGAACTCGTGTACACCATATACTAATTCACCACCTAGGGAGCTAGGGAGCTGACTGAGACGCACCCATAGTTAACTATATACTTATAAAACTTATATAAGTCACCGTTACCTAAATTCTATAGCCATAAATTATTCATACCCTTTCAAATTATTCATAACCTAAATTTTATAGCCAGACTTGCAAGGTAATTTCCTTGCTAGCAAGACTAAAAACAACATAACAGTGTGATTTTCCACAATGTAAGGCATCATCAATGATCAAAAAAATGTGCGCAATAAAATACAAGGAACAAATCCTGATCTCATCAGCAAATACAATGAAACAATTACCTTCCACTCACCGTAAAGACAAAGATTGAAGCACAGCACCAGAATAATGAGAGATAATACCCTGTCTTTCCAAACAGGAGCCCGGCTAACACTCCGACTATCATCCTGTGGAAAAAAGACAAGATGAGAAATGATTACAGTAATTACTTCTAGGTGCAGCAATATTACTAGTTTTGGAGATATCTCCATGATCTATTAGATTATATAATTTAACAACATTATATTATACGAGACCATTATGTTTTACACTTTAACTTAGGCTTAAAGAATAAAACCACCTCAAATGACTTAGTCTTTAAAACTGCCAACCTCAAGGTCACCCAAGATTTATTTTGTAATGGCACCAGTCAGAATTAGCCCTCGCTTCATCTGTACTTAAAAAGAGCAGTGCAGCAGCACTTTAGTCCTTTACTCTGTCCAAATTTCTCATGTCGTTTTTGCACTCTGCTCAAAGAGATTAGCTTCCAAACTTCAACATTCATTCTAATACCACTGTCAACACTAATGCGTCATCACGTCATCGTCATCATCATCGTCATCGTCTCGTAGACTAGCCGAGCCGAGTCTATACCGTAACTCAGTGCAACAGTGTCGCACTGCTGCACTGAATTCTGGAACTTTCAGTCGAAAGTGTGTTCACTCTGCAACTTTTACACTGTATTTCTCATGAATATGAAATTAAATGTTGAGTGAAAAAGGTCTTGTTTCTTGCCAGCAGTGCAACCTAAGCGTTATCTCTTGTGACCCCACCCCCCCCGTTAAACACCAAAAAAAACCCAACAAAGCACTAAACCTGTCACGAGGTAGAGTAGATCATTTTGTTCAGTCTTTAATAAGCCACCTTACCCAACATATTTGTATCCAGAAAAGGCCACCAGATCGATGGTAGTGAGGTCTGTGTTCACTGTGACCAGGTAAAGGCTGAGGAGAATGGCAAGAACTTCAATAATGAGCCACACCAGGGCTGAGCTAGCCTGCATCCCCAAGATCTCAGGGGAAAAGCTGAATATAGAGATACACACAAAGGCAAGAGTCAATAATGTAAACAAACAGATCTGTGGAAATCTTGTGAATATTTTCCATTATACAATATTAAACCAAACATCCCACAACATAAAAAATATAAACAAATCAAATTTATGACGAGTCATTAAAGAAAATGTTTACATTGGCAAATTGCTGTGGTATAAAGGAAATAAAACTCTGTGTTATAAAATAAATCAACTACAAGGTAAGAACAAATATGCTTCGCATCATAACACCGTGCCATTGATTATTATTATTATTTTTTTTTTTTACATTAACAGCACACCCTGTTATGTTTTATTCCTTAATTATAAGTCGCTCTGGATGTGTGTGTATTATCAACAATTAAACAAAACCTGAATGTAAAATGTAGCACAAAAGTAAAATGTAGCTGTATTGACACTGTACACTCGGATGTTTTCAGAGCCTAAGAAACCCAATATGTTTCATTTCAATTTCAGAACTTTAACTGGTTTTATGTTTCAACAGCTTTTGAACAGAAAATATTTAACACGCTGTCTGACAGAGTCCCATAGAAGAGAGAGTATGCTCGGGTTGTGTCTTTAAATAGAGTGGTTCCTCTGAAGCCCCGAAATAGAAGCCTTTTTTGGTCACAGATGCATTATGGCACAGTGAATTTCTTAGGATGTTGGGATCAGAGTGCAGGGTCAGCAATGATATGGCACACGTGCAGGTGAGAGAGTTAAAGTGTTAGAATTGTCATTTTTGGGTGAACCGTCATCAATTACTCGCCTTTCGAGCTCAAAAAAAGTTCATAAAGGCATCGTAAAAGTAATCCATGTGACTCCAGTGGTTTAATCCCACTTTTACGAAGCGATACAAATGCTTTCTCGTGAACGCGCATCGTAGATCTACGTGGAAGTGAAGATATAAAGACTTCATTTTAGCTTTTTTTGCACACACAAAGCATTTGTATCGCTTCATAAAATTGGGATTAGACCACTGGAGATACATGGATTCTTCTTACGATGCCTTTATGAACTTTTTGGAGCTTGAAAGTTTTGGTTACATGGACGGTCAATGGAGGGACAGAAATCTCACAGGTTTCATTCAAGATATCTTCATTGGTGTTCAGAAGATGAACGCAAGTCTTATGGGTTTGGAACGACATGAGCGTGAGTAATTGATTAGAGAATTTTCAATTTTGGGTGAAACAGCCCTTTAAGGACCTTGCTCAAGGACCCAACAGTGTCAGCTTGGAAATGAACTCTCGACCTTCTGATCAGTTATCCAGAACCACCACTTCCCTAGTGCATGAGGATCCATCACAAGAATGTAGAAGTGTGCAGAAAACTATGCTTACCTGTTTTGTGTGCCAAGGGCCAGGCCTGCAACCAGGACATACGTGATAAAAGCCATCGCTGAAATGAGAAGGGGATAAGATTAGACAATCAGAACACGGCATGCATACCATATATAAAGTATGTACTTTTGCATGCAGCCTAATAATTGGGTAATAATCTGACTGGTGGTTTAAACTGACTAAACTGGATCAGATTTTGAGTATACTCGGTTGAGATTGACAAAGCAAAACAAGCAGAGTGACCGATTACTCCTCGGCTTAATACAAGCACCCATAAGGCTGCAACCAGTGTATTGAGTTCCTGACAATTTGAACCCTCTCTTCCATTGACTGGGTGCAATTCAGCTAGAGTCTGAGACATTTTGGTGCTCCATCCATCATTCCCAATAATCCTAAATCTCCTATGAGACCGAACAGTAAAGGATCGCGTGTTTTGATTGTCTGAAACCCTACAGTCGTCATCCTATAAGATGAAAGTGTCAAAACAGATGACCTCTGAGTCTAGTCAACTGACTATTCATTTTTGTGCAATAACTGGTGAACAATTTTTTTTCTCTCTGAGAGGTTAAAATCAGGTTCAGTTTGCATATAAATGTACTTGTTAAAAAAAAAAAAAAAAAAAAAAAAAAAAAAAAAAAATGGAGATTACATGAAAGAGAGACACAAAGTTCTTTCAAAATGAACAATCCAATTTATTTGGATCAATGAAAATCTTTTAATGTAAACACAGCCTGTGTCCTCTCATGCTATAACTCATGATAAATAAACCATGCTGAATACACCTAAATCCACAGTTTCTTTGGGATCTATACTTACTAAAACAAGGACTTATTAATCATTCCTCTTTTTTAAAGGATGTCATTTCATATACTGTTGGGCGATTTGTTATGAAATATATAAATAACTTACAGGGAATGTACAGGTCCGGAGCATTGATATCAAAGCGTGGAGCTACTGGAGTATCCTGTTGGTAACTAACCTCCCAGTTCTGTAACAAAAGCACTGATGAGACACCAAACACCCACATTCTCCGAATACACACAGATAACTGGAATCTAACCTGATTACGGCACATCAAGCAGAGTTTAGTGCATTTGTTAAGAGATGAACATTAAAACAATCTGAAATGCAACTCGTTAAGATGACATTAAAACAGCAGAAAACAAATGAGAGCCAGTAGAGTGAAAAAGAAAAAGCAGTTGTGCATAGACACAAACAAAGAAGATTCATGTCTAGGGGTCTATCGGTGTACCACTATGATGGCATACTCTCGTATGAAATATAAACATTAATTAATATAAAGATTATAAGTAAAGACAACCTGAAATGTTAAGTTTATGTCTCTGGTGAAACATCATATGGCCGAACGTATGGTCAAAGTTTTTTGAACATCCCATTCCAGACTTAGTCTCCCTTTGCGGTTATATATATTATACAACTGTTAGTTCTGGTCCACAGATTTGACTGGTGTTAATATGAGAGTTTTTCAAATCTACAACTTGATGAACGGAAAGTTCAGGAATAAAAATCTCTAATGGATCAAATTAATTATTATGATGGTACAAATTAGTCCTAGTCTTAAAATTAAATCTGTACAGTGATTATAAGGAGGACTATGGAAATTATTTTACTCTGGATGGAGGTCCAGAAAAAATAAACCCTGCACTAATGTGTAGGTTAAGGGTAAAATGATTCAATTCAATTCAATTCAGTTTGTATAGAGCTTTTAACAATGGACATTGTCACAGAGCAGCTTTACAGAAATATATCAATTCCGGATATAAATTTTAAATGTATAAATTTCTCTCTTGAATTATAGGAATATATGTTGTTCTCCATATAATGAATTTTAAAATAAATAGAAAACAGCAAATCCCTTTTAAAGAGCAGAATGAACTGGTATTTTTTGTAGTACACTACTACTGCTTGCAAGAGAAATCGTATTAAAGGGTTTTTTTTTTTAATCCTTGCATTATTTCCCTAACCAAATAAGCTCATACTTGCAGTGCTACAGGAGTGTTATTTCACCTGTAACTATTTGAACAACATATTTAGATGTATTAAAATTTGCTCAACTTGCACAAACATGGGAAAAAAAAGCAAATAAGCAGCAAACTAGGTGCCTGTGTGAAGTGGAGCAGGGTTAGCACGGTATACAACTCACTTCCTAGGAGAATTTCTGTTAACTTAGACCATTCGTCTGCCAGGTGGCAGGTGCAAGTATGCACAAATTTATGTGCTACATAAAGAACACATCAGTCATACCTCATGCATATAGGGGAATACCAGCAGTCCCAGCTTCTTGCCAACATAAACGGTGTCCACAGCAAAGTAATATTTCAGTTTGGAGATGGGGATAAAGCGGTCAAGCTGTGAATTTGGAGAGAGTTTAAATGCCAAGCAAAAATAAATAAAAATCACATGAATTTCAGTTCTGCAATACTCTTATATGAAGTTAAACACTTCCAATAAGCCAAAGTTATTTTTGTTGTGTATTTCTGATCCAACTTTAGGACCCTACTTTTTTTTAAATCGTAAAATACTTCTATACCACGAGAGCAATTCTTAAATCAGTTCCACATACAATTATAAAAGTTACTCTTTCTAAATATTAAAACTCTTTCAAGATAAATAAATAAAAAAAGAAATAAAAATCAAGCTAAATAAATTGTCAAGGATATGTTACTCTGGGTAAATAAATAAAGATGAATCTGTAGAATTAAAGTTTAAGTTAAAAGTAAGAACATTATTTATTAAAATATATTAACACAATACATGCTTTGATTAAGAAAGAGACAACTTTCACCTTGTGAGATTCACACAACACATTTATAATATATTTCTACTGCTAGTGTTAGTTTTTTGTGGCAGTATTTAATATTAAATCTATGAAGTAATATAAATTAATCTGACAGTTTTTTAGTTATTGAAGAGGAGTGAATGAATGCGTTAAAAGCCTCTTGCTGCATCCAATATGATCCCATGTTAATCAATGTGGCCTTTCTTTGTCACGCAAACTTTGCGTCTGACTGCCTGCTCCCAAGCACATGACAGCATGATGCTCCCAGGACTATTTTCTTAGGTCATTACACAGTTCAGTTCACACAATTCAGTCTGTTGTGTTTAGTTAGTGGTTGGGTGAAGTAGCCATACATCCAGAAGCTGATTTGTGGACTCTAACAAGAAAAATATTGTTTTTGCCTTTTGACTATGCTAAAGGCGGGTATCAAGAGACAGCAGCCTAAGCTCAATTATGGATCAAGACAGATATAAAAATGCCACCCTGCCTGGAGATTTCAAATAGCACCTTTTGCTCCACATGGGTGCATTCACTTCTGGACACAAAAGCAAATTAGAACAAAGAGCCCTTACGTTTTTATCCATCATTTGTTTGCCCTGGCTTGCAAGGCTGCTCCCATAGGCCATAGCGAGATTGGACATAGGATCTGAGAGGATGGCATGTCCTGCGTAGTCCATCCCTCCTTTGTCCATGCTGCCAGGTCCAGAGTTGTGTTGACCAGCACTGGTGTCATCAAAAAGCTGACGGGGTTCATGAGAATCTGAGCCAGGACTCCTCATCCTTGGCCTGGATTCTGAAACACAAACGCACATCTCGGAGTGAGAGACAGGCTGAATCCAATCCCGAATGGCTCATTACACTGCGGATGAAATAATGGATTCTACAGGTTACGTAAGACATGAATGCGTCCCACAGGAAGCTCTCCGGAAAGCATCCTCAGTCATTTAGTGCATCAAATAAGTCTATGTTAGTATAGACTTAGTCTAGAAGATCTGAACAGAAGGCAGATACACTATATGGCCAAAAATTTGTGGACACCTGATAAACCACACCCATACTACAGCATGGGTGTGGTTTATCAGGTGTCCACAAATTTTGTGGGCCTTCTCCAAACTGCTGCCACAAAGTTAAAAGCACAGAATTGCACCCGTATGTTGAGCCCGATAGCGCAGGATCACAACAAACCAACTCGCATTGTAAGTTATATGGTTACATGACCATGTTATAACAAATTAAAAAAGCTCCTCAGCTCTCTTGTAGATGAATTAGCAGAAATCCCCACAGCCACAACTCAAAAATCTAGTGGAAAGCCTTCGCAGAAGAGTGCAGCTTATTATAACAGCAAAGGGAATTAATCTAGAATGGAATGTTCAAAAAGCACATGAGTGTTTATATCAGATGTCCACGTAGTGTATTAATATAGCTAGACTGTATTGCAGGTCAGTTGAGATTTAAACTAATGCAAAGCCGCCCCAAATTTAATTTGTTTTGGTAAGTAACAGCACATTTTATCCATGTGATTGATTATATTATATTATATTATATTATATTATATTATATTATATATATATATCAAAAGTTCAGAGACACTCGACTGAAATGTTTCTCATGATCTTAAAAACCTTTTGATCTGAAGGTGTATGATTAAATGATTTTAAATCTGTGTTGTAGACAAAAATATTGTGCTAACATATTCATTTCTTTCGTTAGAAGACTGTTTATTTACATCCATCCATCTTCTACCGCTTACTCCTTTTCAGGGTTGCAGGGGAACCTGGAGCCTATCCCAGGGAGCATTTTATTTACAAAAAAATATTTTTTTAATCGGACGACTCGGAGCGAAATATTCTGAAAAGCAGCCGTTAAGTGTCCAGCATAGGTGTGAACTCCTTTAATACTGTTTAAAAAGCATCTCAGGGAAATCCCTCAAGAAATCGGTTGAGAAAATGCCAAGAATATATTTCTGGAAATTCTAGGCAAAAAAAGGTGTAAACTTTGAAGATACTAAAATACTAAATTATTTTGATTTATTTAGGATTTTTTTATTTTTTTTATCACAACATAATTCCATTTGTGTTACTCCAGAGTTTTGATGACTTGGTTAATAAAAATGAAGAATGTCTAAACTTTTGATGGGTAGTATATATAACCATCCTGCCTTGGAGCCGGAAGTATTGTCATAGAAAACTTGTCAATACCTTCTGACCAATCAGAAGCGAGAATTCAGCAGCACTGTGATATAAAGCAAATAAATTCTGTTCCATCTTACAGGAAATCACCTAAGTACATAAAGTGACATGTTAGGGGAAGAATTATATGGTCAGAATTAATTTTTAGCTCGAACAGACCACAAGGCTCAGATTAATGACTAAATGAATGAATGAATGAATGGACGAAAGAACTAACGCTAACCTAGCCACTTATGTGTTAGCCGTTAGCTTATCTAAACACCGAGTTGCACAAAACATTCAGGACAATTAGCTTGTTATTACGTGATACACGTAACACTGCACTTATATTATGTAAGTTATAATACTCGATAATATTAGTGAGCCAACTAACAGATTCAATAAGCTAGCGTTAGCGAAGTATGGAAGTGTCACGTTCTCTGTACTGGAGCTAAAAATAGGCCTAATCCCAAACGGCTTTCTGTTGAAAATGTAGTGCTCTTCGTGAAAGGGCGTTAAAATCATTACGTCATATCCAATTTAGTGCACCTATATAGGGCGGAGAGAAATATTTCGGATTGAACCGTAGCTAAACCGAGCTAACTAATCTTGCTTTCTGGCCTACCATTACAAACTACCAGCTGGGTTAAATACAAATATTACTCATGTTATATAAATACACGTATTGTTAATTTACTAAAGCTATATTTGAATTAGCTATTCACAAGCGCAAAAAAATAAAAACAAACTGTCTATAGAAATCACAACACAAATAGCATGACGTACGTAACTTACGCTGTCTGAACCCACTCTGATTCGTGTAATCCATCCTCACAAAAAATAAATATTATATATTAAACTTCTCTGCGATTAGTAAATGTTAAAAATGCTATTTTCATAAAGCGAGTTTATATGAGATCAGTTTCAATTCATCTCCAAAAACACCGGCTTCGTTTCCCTTCCACCCGAGTGACGTTTTCTTACCCATATGACGCAGTTAACAAAGCCAATCACAGCGCAAAGAATCACCAAAAGGGGGGGTCCATAGAAAAATCATAACCAATCAAGTACTCCTCTAACGGTATAGGTGGAACCAACAGTTTGGCGTATGCGTATGATGAGTTTTAATGAGATATGTAACAATTTTCAAAATACCTCCCTCATAGGTTATTTGTTTTTAAAGAGGAATTTTTTATATAGTTGGAGACAATGAGAGGGATGAAAAGTTCTAAACCAAAATATTGGTATTCTTTATTGGAGAATTTTGGCTTTATAATGTAAAGTTCTCCTACACCCTACTTTATTTATTTATTTGTTGATTGTCCTTGTTTATTTTATTGTTTGGTAAGCTGTGTAGAATGTAATAAGAGAATTGAGTGTAATCTCAGTCCTTGTTTGTAAATAGTTCACTTATGACTGTCTTGTTTGCATTAAATTGATGCTTCCTCGTTTCCTCTCTCTTCCGTCCTCCACCCCGTAACCCGGAAATTGATCGACGTCAACCACCTGGAAGGACATATGAAATATTTTTTTTTTATTGAGCATATACAAAAGTAAATACACATACACGTTTACAACTCACACCATATATTAACAACAATATTTATATATATATAAAACAAATAAACAAAGAACCAGGTAAAACAAAAGCAAAAGAAACAAAACATGTGGCCAGGGGTAATATATAATTTACAATAAATGAAAATTGAGCTCCCTCAATTCCTTTTATGTGCAACACACAATCAATTGTACATAATTAAAAAAAAGCATAAATATTGTACACAATGTAAAGGTACTCTAATAGTGGTGCAGGGATTACGTCATTTTGTATGCCAAATCCTGGAAACGAGTTAGCATATTAGCCTTTCCGGTTCCATCGTCCATAATTCAATGGGGTTTTTTGTTTGTTTGTTTGTTTGTTTGTTTTAAATGGGATTTTGGTTAAGAGCCTGAAATAAGGTCTCTGGTGAACACAAGCTCAGAATATTTTCACGTTTTATCCTACGACATAAAATACACCAGTAATACCCCACTAATGATTTAAAAAAATAATAATAATAATAAAAAAAAATTATGATTTGAAAAAGGTTGTTGCTAACAAGTTGCTAAATGGGACTACAGCCATTGTCGGGGACATTAAACGTCTTCACGCCGAACAGGACTAAACTTCACAGATAAACTGGTTCAGGTATGCTGTGCAAAATTCCCCCCAAAATTATGTATGAAGATTCATCCACAGAGTAAATCCGTGCTATGGAAAATATTTTTCAATCAAGTTTGGAAAAGTTGTCGGAAGCTTGTTGATGGTGATGTTGAAGTCATGCGACTGTGGTGTAGTTCGTTTGTAGCATACGGTTAGAATTATTTATTTATTTATTTACTTCTGGCGTATTTAGGCTTCAAACGTGTTGTGTTAATTTATATAAATATATGTCTTGACGGACAAAACGTAGGAGCTGCGAGTTCATGAGTCATGTGTTTTGAGTCTATTACAATTGATTTGACCAAATAAACAGAACTGAAAAAATCTTCCTCTGCTTTTCCAAGTCTTTTTATTCAAAGTGTTTACACAAGTAACCTTTTCATAATTAAATCCTTCTCTTTTAGTTATATTTTTTCAGAATAACAAAGAATGTCCAGCATTTTAGTCTCATTATTTTCATTTGATGTAAAGCCAACCAACACCTAAATATAATAGATAGTAATCACTGACCAAAAGCATTAAAAATGAATGAAAAGTACTATTAAGTGTTAAGAAAGGTTAAGCTAAACATTAAACAAACTTTGTAAGGTGGAAAAGGAAGCAAGTTATCTGACCTGCAGCTCTACTTGACTGCATGTGTGTGTTTGTGGTGTAGTCAGGAACAGAAGATGGCAGCATTATACAAAGAACTTGTTACACTATATGGTCAACTGTTTGTGGACATCTGACAATCACACTTTTTTAACATCCCATCCCAGATTTTGTCCCCTCTTTACTGTTTTAATAGCCTTCACTCTTCTGGGATGGCTTTCCACTAGATTTTGGAGCATGGCTGTGGGGATTTGTGATTATTCATGCATAGGAGCATTAGTAATGTCATGTGAGGAGGTCTGGGGTGCAGTCAGTGTTTCAGTTCATCTCAAAGGTGTTCAGAGGGGTTGAGGTCAGGGCTCTGTATGGGTCACTCGAGTTCTTCTACTCCAACTTCGGCAAACTATGTGTTCATGAACCTCGCTTTGTGCACAGGGGCATAATCATGCTACAACAGGTTTGGGCTTCTTAGTTTCTATGAAGGGAAATTGTAAAAAATACAATCTCCCGTCATAGAAACTAAGAAGCCCAAACCTGTTCTAGCATGACTATGCCCCTGTGCGCAAAGCGAAGACCCACATATGGGTGTGATGATCAGGTGTCCACAAACTTTTGGCCATGTCATTTCTAATTTTATGATCTTCCATATAAATGCATGTTTTTTCAGATAGCCACTACACTCAACTTAATTTTAGTGACATAAGGTGTGGAGATGATCTTAATTTTGGATCCTGTCCCAATTGTTGAAAATTCTGCATGATTTGGGTGTTAACTTGATTTGTGTATCGATATTAGATAAAATGTAAAATTATACAGAAATATATATATTTTTAAAAAACTCAAATGATATTCGTATAAGGGTTTTATAGGTTTGAAATCTATAACATGAAAATCTGTCCTAATTTGTGTGTGTGTGTGTGTGTGTGATTTTGTATATAAAGGTCTAAGAAGTGTTTCCCTTCTGAATTTGTGAATTGTTTTAATCTTATTAAACATTTAAAAACATTAGCTATCTTAGCCTTGTCTTTGTCTGAGATGATCAACACCTCCATTTAAAACTGTGACCTAGCAACAGCATTATCATACTTTATCACTACCTGTCAATATTCATTTAAAAAGTAATTCTCTGCACATATTTAAAATTAGGCTGAGATTGATGGTGCTGAAGTATTTCATAACCATTTTACAAACAAACAAATCAAGAGCAAGACCAATGTTTTCAGTCATTCAAGAGTGGACTGGGAAATGGTCATCACTTGACAGCATTCTCCTCTTCGGAGCTACACACCACCCCTACATCCTCCGCATGTGAGCAGTTGTGATTGCCGACTGTAGCGTGTTGACAGTGCAGCAGTGTCCTCTCCGTTCCCTCACATTCCACATCATCCAGTAGGATCCGGAGGTTAGTGGCCACACGTCCCATTTCGCCAGGCTTCGCTACCCTCAGTGCTCTAGCAAATCCCAGCTGCTTGCACACCACTGTTGCTGCCTTAATGTCAAATAGGTCATCACACACCGTCCCCCACTCACCCCTCACGAAGATCTCCACTCGTCCACGATCTGACCATTTCGGATCAGGACTAACAAGTCTCACCTTCCCACTGCGAGACCTTCTGCCACCCCCTTTACCTCTTCTTTGGCCATTTTTTCTGCCTTGCCCCCTGCCTCTTTTGTTAGGCCTCTCTGTTGGTAGGGATGTTTTCAGGGAGGCTGAAGTCCAGTATACAGGTCTGGTGGTGGTGCTTATAGAGGCAGGCCAATATGAATGGGTATTGCTGGAAATGTGTGGTTGTTTGGTAGATGGACGTAATGTGGTTGGTTGAGGAGTCCTACGAGGTGTAGTTTCTGATCTCACTTTCAAAGTGGTGATATACTGTGGCCTCAGTGTAGTGCTCTGGAGTGGGTGCACAGTCCCAGTTGGTGACTGATGTCTCCTAAGAACAGTAGGGTTTGTCATTAGTGGTTTGAAAGTTGGCTTCGGTGCAGGAATCTGTGGTTTTTGTGTAGGTTTCCTTGATTTCTGAGTTGGTGCACTTAATTTCGGCTTTTGGGTAAGGATCCTTGGAGAGGCAGTGGTATGTTTTCTTGGTGTGGCCTGAACCATGGTTGTGCTGGGTTTAGTAGTTGCTTTGGTCTTGGGGGAGGCAGTGGTTGTAGGTTTTTTGTTGATCACAAACTCTGTAAAAGAACACCAAGAGATGATTTCAAATTCAAACCCACAATTTTTATTGCATCGGCTGATTTGGCTGATGCTTTTATCCAAACTGATTGATAACTGAGACTGGATACAACTTAGCAATTTGACCTCACTACTTATAGTAGCCCTAAGCCTTAACCAATTTCCCAGATTGATATAAACCCAGATTAAACCCAGTTTCTGTTAGAAAAACTTGCTTGTTTTTAATTTGGGGGATTTACCATATATTTACTGTTGTAAAATTCTAAAGCAGTAGTTTTTTCGTTATGGTGTTTGAACAGGTCAGGTTTGGGGTGTTTGGAAGCAAGGTGAGGTGAGGTCGGTGCTGGTGGGAGCAAGATTTGCCAAAAGAATGAGTGTGCTCTTGTGGTTTCTGTGATTGGTACAAATATTATTTTTTAATTCATCCATCTTCAGTAACCGCTTTATCCTTTATCCTGGTCAGGGTCATGGTGGATCCTGAGTCTATCCCAGGAACACTGGACGTGAGACAGGAATGCACCTTGGATGGGATGCCAGTTCATCGCAGAGCACCACACACATACATTCACACCACCGGGTAAATTTAGAGTATTCAATTCAACTACTTTATGTTTATGGGAGGTTGGAAAACCCTTATGCATCAGTTTGTATCCATTTTGTGGTACATAAAAACGGGTTCAAGCCCCAGCACTGCCAAGCTGACACTGTTTGGCCCTTAACCTTCTCTGCTCCAGGGGAGCTGTATCATGGCTAACCCTTTCTAACAAGCTGGGATATGTGAAGAAAAGAATTTCATTGTGTTGTAATGTACAGTATATTTGACAAATAAAGACTGTTCTTCTTCTCCTTCTTACCTGCTCTAGGATGGAAGTGAATCAGTTTGCCCTTTATCTGAACAGGAATGGGTTTGATGCTGCACTTGCCTGGAGGTGCTCGCCTAAAAGATATAAAGACGTGGCATCATGCTTAGCTTCACCAAAATAATCACGGAATAGTAAACTGCTTGCAGGTCAGTAATGCTGGCATCCCCAAGAATTTTGGAAGTTCTATAAGTTTCTTTGCTCTAACATCTATGTATCTGAGTCACACCATCTGGAGTATACTTGTCGAGATTATCATACATGTGTTACACTTAGTTTGTAGGTTTACCATTCCATACTTTATTTCTTTTACCATTTAAGCTCCTCAGACAAATGTCCTAACATTAATTCCTGTTCATTTTAGCCTATTATTCCACCGACTGGGTGCAATTCAGTTAGACCTATCTTGGTGTTCCTTCTACTGTTCCAAATAATCCCACAAATTGTCTGTAGGATTGAAAGCAGTTGATTTTGCAGTCCAATCAAAGTGTCCCAGATTTGCTCATATATACACTACAGTCATCATCCTGAAACAGTGTTCTACTTGGTTAGAAATGGGCCAACAAATGGACCATCTGCTTTTATAGTGAATTCCTTTCATCAAGGTGAACAAACTGTTGCCATTGTAAAATAACATACTGCTCTTTGTCAGGCGGTGGCATGGACATGACACTCTTGGTGTATGTAGATAATTTTTGTCAGGGGATCTTACTGTTATTGCAATCTACAACCGAATCATGGAACTGTTGCTTTGCAAGTACCTGGATGGATCCACTATCTTGTACACCACTCCGGCTCTGGAAGCTGCACTCGGCGTTCCTGTGGCTAGGAAATATAGCTCACCTAAACCAGAGGGAAGTACATATCAATACAAGCAGACAATGAAGAGATTGTGTAATTAAGTTGTCTCATTCTTGAAAAGATGAAATATTATATGGCACTTGATTTATTCAAGTTATTATATAAAGAATTTCCTAACAAAGAAAATACAGTAAAAGGAACAGAAAACGGATTGCACAATTTCACACAAGATGCAAAAAAAACTATGACAAATTTCAACACAATTAAAACAGTAACCAGTGCAAACAATGCCAATGGTGGAATTTGATATTAGATATTAAAAATAGATTGAATATTGAATTAGACATTAGATATCTGGCTAATATTATGAATGCAAAGTAAGAAAGCCCAATATGCATTTTTTTTTTCTTTCAGTTTTGTTATCTCAAGGCGAAATCATAAGAAAACAGTATGTCATCTTGAGAGCATGGTTTATTTTTCTTGGGATCTTGGGATAATAAAGGTTGGGAAGCCTAAGCTTGTTGCATGCCACATGGATGTGTAAGGCTAAAGGTCTAGCTATAGGGTTAATGTTACCTGGATACCTAGCATAGTTTCTAGTAACTGGTTGAACAAAGATTCTTTAACAGCTGTTATCTCTTTCTCCTGTATTACTGGACGATTAAAGTATATCATATTTATGGACACCTACTTGTATCTTCAACCCTAAATATTCAGTTTATCCTTAATGTATTGTTAATTTTTATAATAAGTACTTGGAATCTTTACATAACAAGACAAACCAAAATAATTAACAATGCATGGCGTCTCTGGATGGCTGCATTTATGTATGAGATGTATGTTTCTCCCTGCTCTCATCAAAGAGGGGAGAAGCAACTTTTGTTGATTCCTACACACATACACATGCACGCACGCACGCACACACAGACACACACACACACACACCTACTCCTCAAGGTTACCTGCCTCATCTTCACCAAATGATATGATGTACTTGTAGTAGCTGTTGATCAGTCTTGGAAAGCGGCATGTCTTGTCCTTGCCCATGCATATTTCGGTGTAGTCCCATTTTCCAGTGTCTGGGTTCTCGTTAAGTGACATGAGTCGTCTGGGTTCAAACAGAAACAAAATATTATTTAATCGTAGGGAATTGACCATGCATATTTTAAACTCTGACCCTGCTGATCTAGGTTAAATGTTTTATTAACGAATAAACAAGATAGTTCAATTAAATCACATGCATTAATGGTTAATGACTGACTGAATTTACATTATTTTACTTGACTTTACATTTGCTAAGTGTTTGTTTTCTACAGAATTAGCTTGACTGTGTTGTAGTTGTGAAAAGAAACATTGACGTTAACCTTTTAAGACAAGTGAAACTTAAATACAATCAACAACAGTTGATGTGTGACATGGAGTCACTAATAAGACAAAAAAAATCTACAGAGAAACTCATATCCTGAAAACTTTGCCATGTTGGAAAACACAATCGAGCTTTATCTCTGAAAGTTACATAGCACTCACACTGGAAACTTCCAAAAATGCTACATAATGATCTCGTAACAGGAAACCTCACCATATCAACAATTACACATATTTTTAATCAATTAACTCTGTGTGAAGTGTCTGCTATACAGTACATATACAGTACTATACTATACAGTCCCTGAAAGGAGTGGTTACTATAAAAATTGTAATGTTTTAAAATGAGAACATGGCATCATGACTGTTTCAACAACTATTTACTCGCATTTGCTTATTATATGAGAAACATAAACAGCAAACATTATGTAAACAAACAGTATGGCCACTGTACCCGCTCATGAAATCCCCAAAGATGTAGAGACCATTGAGGTTTGGCATCTCACAGCCCCTGTAGATATAACCACCAGTCACTGACCTCCCAATTTTATGTGGATAAGCAAAAATTGGTAGGATGTCATCTGGAAAAACAGATCAAAAATGGCAAACAAATTAGTATAGATCAAGATACATGCACTGTACAGGAGAAATACTTTTTTTTAATATCTCTCCAGGTACAATTCCATGCCAGATTAATCCATATTTACACTTTTAAACAGTGTTAAAAGTGGACCAACAGTAATGTTTTTTTTTTTTCACCATCAATTTTAGGTACAAGGTTCCTAATAAATCCACAGATTGACCAGTTTTAATAGGCAATATAAAAGACAAGTTTAGTGGCTTTCCCATTCCCTATTATAATTGAATTGCTGTTAAATGAAGGTACATGGCGTGGGTGTTAAACCCAGAACCCTGGATGAGTTGATGCAACAAAATTTTGAAGAATCAAAAACTTATTTAAAACAAGGCAGAGCTGGAATGTTTGTCTTACCCAAAGAGGAGTTTAAACAGAGTTTATTGTCATAACAGGAGAACCCTTCCTTTGCCCTCCATCCATAGTTGCCCCCTTTTTCAATCATATCCACTTCTTCATACTTGTTCTGGCCAACATCTCCACAGAACATGCGGCCCTGTCCTTGGCCCGTGATCGGGTCTCCTCTGTCAATGGAACAGCGCCACATGTTCCTGACTCCGTAGGCGTAGATCTCTGGCTTTGTTTCTTTCTCCCCAATAAAAGGGTTATCAGAGGGAATACTGTATGGGGCACCATCATCGTTGTTGTCCACATCAATTCGTAGAGCTTTGCCTAGTAAAGTAGATCTGTAAAACATGAACAAAGCTTCATGAACATTGATCCTCAAGATAAAGTCTTTTTTAAAGTGTATGAACCTGTTGGTTAAATTACATTTTCAGATCTCTCTTATCTAACATACTTTATTATTTTATTATAGCCTGTGCGAGTATTATCAATGTCATGAATAAATCCAGATGACATGCTTGCACGGTGTGCAGTACACAGTGAGATGGGCAGTTGAGGGATATTTGTGTGCATTTTATTTGTAACCAAATAAGGCTTCCTGCTCATTCATTGTTTAAATTTAAATTCAGTGAATACAGAGCCAAAAAACTATTGTGTCAGTCTTTAACCACTTACAGATTGCTAAGTAAATGTATGGTAAACATAAAGGGAGTCCAAAGATATTCTCTTTACAAAATAGTTAGATCTCTAATTTTGTTTGAAGCTTTATTTGTGTTGTGTATAACAGCAAGTAAACACAGCTGACATGACTAAAAGTGTTACATGGAAGAATTTCACAGACTAGGGTAAATTTCGATAATTATTGCATATCAATAATGGAATTTCCTTTATCATGCTAAAACTAATTTGAGAGACAATGCCTATCATACAGTGTATATAGAATGTCTGTACACACCTGTTAAAATTGCAGCTATTTGGGTTGTAAAAAAAATAAATTTAACGAAGATAAATCATGTCAGAGATTTTTCCAACTGTACTGTAATATAGCAACCAATAAAATATTCAAGTGAAAAAAAAGAACAAATGTTTTAAGGATAAAAGAAAAAGAAAAAACTTCCATTAACCTGGTTACACAAGTGTGCACACCCCTGAATTATTAAAGCACCTTTTGTTTGTAATACAGCATTCGGCGTTGATTTGGCAATTTTATTCCACTCTTCTTTGTAAAAATGCTCCAGAGCTATCACATTGTGAGGGGATCTGCTGTGCACAGCCCTCTTCAAGTCGTCCCACAGGTTTTCATTAGGCTTTAGATCTAGGCTCTAACTGGGCCATTCCAAAACATTGATCGTCTTCTTCTGAAGCCATTCCATTGTTGACTTGGATTTATGCTTTGGATCATTATTGCACAGGAAGGTGAAGTTTTTCTTCTTCAGCTGTCTAACAGAGGCCTGCAGGTTTTCTGTCAAAATAGATTGGTATTTGGAGCTATCCATTTGGAGCCTCTTTCTTGACTAGTGCCCCAGTCCCAGCTGAAGAGAAGCAGCCCCATAGCACGATGCTGCCACCACCATGCTTCACCATGGGTATGTTCTTAAGGTGATAAGCTGTCATCTTTTAAAATTATGCGCACAAAGTTACACTTTCTACACTCGTTGATGATGACCTTCATGGTGTTCCATGGTACAGCTAATGTTTAGGAAATTCTGGCCCTTATTTGAGGTTAATCAGAATCACATTCTTGATGACATGCGTATGATAATTACTTTTGAACATGAGTTTGAATGTGTTTGGTTAATGTTACTGTTACTGTTTTTCTTTTTCTTGTGTTTCCATTTGTTTTTCACTTGAATTTTTTAGAAAAAGATCTCACATTGATTTATTTTGGTTTGTTATTGCTTTTACATCATAAAAACCTGCAATTTCTACTGGAGAGGGTAGATTTTTTTATATTCACTATATATTGCAGCTGTAGTCTGCCATAGGTAGTTACTGCGATTTCAATGCCTTGTGTTGTAGCCCTTGAAGCAGTTGCTGTGCGCCACAATGAGACATTTAACATGTAGTCTCCATATTACCACTCTGCACTTTATCCAAAGTGCTGGCCGTTGACGTCTTCATCTTGGCACCCAGGTTCTAAAGCCATAGTCTACACTGTGTGAATATGGCAGGGCCTTTTTTCTAAGAGTACACTGTTTTTTTAGAGTGGCCCTGTGCCACTCTCTGTAAATTCACTGGTCATTGCTAGGGAAGTCAAGCTGCCAGAGCCAACACTAATATTTTGAGGCTATGTCTCCATCTGAATGAATGTACATTGGTGCCTACGGGTAAATGTTTGCCAAACACCCTGGACAGTAACCAGCTGAGGTAACACATGGCTAATTTTCCTTCCCAAAAGTAAGTTATGGCTTTCTTGCTTTGAATATGTAGAGATGTTTATAGATTAAATGGGTCATATGGAAATCACTGAAGGATACTAATACTGACGCTGAGTACAACAGTAACAAGACATTTCTGTCCATTCTATTGAATCCTATCTACTTATACAGATTTGAGAAATGAGACTAGTTAATTTAATGCCTACCAATGTACTGATGGCTGTAAGAAAATTTACACCACTCTGCATTCTCAGAAGATTTAAAAGGTATACTGCATGTATCTTGTCAGGAAAAAAGATACATACTAAAGGTACAACAGATGTACCCTTGACTAAGAGGGGTGCATTGGGACTGAGAGCCTGCAGGACTGAACAAAAAGTCATGAGAGGTGTTTTTTACCTAATATGGCCGGGAATGGGTGGTTGGGCTGTAATGAAATGCCACAGAAAAGCCATTTGTTTCTGTATCCTTGTGTATCTAAATACCCATATCTGTATCTAGATTTAAACTCAAGGTGGGTGTGACCTAAACTGGAAAAGGGATTTTCTTTCTTTCTTTCTTTCTTTCTTTCTTTCTTTCTTTCTTTCTTTCTTTCATTCATAAATATTAGCCCTACCTCTATGCCTCCATGAACACTAGAAAACACTAGAAAAAAAAGCCAAAGGTAGATTAGGTAGCACAGTCAACATGGTTTGTGAATTCTAGCTCTGACAGTTCCTCAGCCTCAACTACACCACTTGAGTTCATAATTGGTCTCAACTTGAGGCGTGAGCATCACTGTTTTTTTGTTTTGTTTTTTTTATCTGGCCCATTTTCCCATAAATTAAACTAACCACCAGTATAATTTAAATCACAGTGACCCTGACCAGGCAGTTACTAAGGATGAATTAACAAATTAACATGGTCTTTCTTTGTCCCACAAGTTTTTATAACTGGCTGCTCACTCAGCCTGCACGAAAGTAAATGCAACTTTCATTCATACAACTTTTTCTTGTTCACACAAATTCTCTTTGAAATAAGAAGGTGATGTGAAACAGGTGAGGCAATCATCTAATCATAGTATATAAGGAGTCTCCCAAAAAGGCCTAGTCCTTCAAGAGCAAGGATGGGTCGAGACTCACCAATCTGTCAACAGATGTGTCAGTGAATAATCCAACACTTTGAGAACAACATTCCCCAAAGACAAATCAGTAGGATTTTGGGCATTGCACCTTCTGCAGTGCACAATATAATTAAGATTAAAGGAATCCGGTCGAATCTCGGTATGTAAAGGCAAGGCCGAAAACCACTTCTGAATGCATGTGATCTCTGATCCCTCAGATGTCACTGTCTTAAAAACCGTCATGAGTCTGTAATGGATATCCTGACATGGGCTCAGGAATACTTTGGCAAACTTTTGTCAGTCAATTTAGTAGGAAGGTACGATTTAGCAGCTTTGTTGTAATAGTGCTGCCCTGTTATAAGGACCATTGGTTTATTATACTTGAAACGTTTAAAATAAAAATAAAAAAGCTGTGGTCTGACAAATGTTCACATACTTGTTTTGGGAATTCCCAAACTTGCCAAAAGGGTCTCCTGCTTTTCCTCCATCTCCTATGAAGATATAAAGGTAGCCGTCCAAACCAAACAGAAGCTGGCCTCCGTTGTGGTTTGATGCCGGTTCCACAAGTTCCAAAAGGGTTCTGTTAACAGAAAACAATCTCTATAATAAAAAACCACAATATGGTCATGCAGTTTAGTTTCAATTGGAATTATTAACCTTGTATGGCACTGTAGTAGCTTTTTTTCATTAGTTATGAATTTGAACTTATTCAAATACAGTGATGTATACAGGGAATTACACACTCCAGACTGTACAGTTATATGAACATAATATACAGGTGCATCTCACAAAATTAGAATATTGTGGAAAAGTTCATTTTTTCCAGTAATGTAATGAAAAAAGTGGAACTTTCATATATTCTAAGATTCATTACACATAAAGTGAAATATTTCAAGCCTTTTTTTCTTTTAGTCTTGATGATTACGGCTTACAGCTCATGGAAATCAAAAGTCCAGTATCTCAACATATTAGAATAAAGAATTTATAATGAAATGTCAACGTTTTGAAAAGTATGTTAATTTATGCACTCAATACTTGGTCAGGGCTCCTCTTGCACGAATTACTGCATTGATGCGCCGTGGCATGGAGGCAATCAGCCTGTGGCACTGCTGAGGTGTATGTGTGTGTGTATATATATATATATATATATATATATATATATATATATATATATATATATATATATATATATATATATATATATATATATATATATATATATATATAATGTGTGTTTGTGTATGTATGTAATTTTCATATAACTGCACAGTCTGGAGTGTGTTCCCTGTATACATCATTGTACTGTATTGTCATTTTTCTAGTAACAGCTTACACAGGGACTTGTATGGTGGACACTCCTCATAGGTGAGGAGAGGTTTATATGGTGTTTTTGGAAGGAGTCTCCAGTGTCAGTATTTGTAACTCTCAGAGGTAAAGCTGCAACATGTTTTTTGTTTGTTTTTTGGACATTGAAAACTCTTCAGGATGTTGTGCTTTAAGGTAACATGTCAAGCTTTATTTGTTTTATTTAGAGAGGAAAAAAGAGAGGCTGGCAAGGGAATGAATGTTTATAACTGCTGTGCTTGTTTCACTTGTTTCACGGCTGTTACACAACATTACATTAGGCTGCATCAGACCACTTTGTCATTGCATACTTTCCTATGACAGGACACCCTGTCATGTTGTGTTCCTTACTTATATCATATACCTACTAATATATAAATTGCTGTTTATAAAATTACATGATTTAGTGTTCAGTTTTTATGTTGATGGTCTGAAACTTTCGTTCCTTTTTAGTTACTGTAGCTGAGATATATAGATACAAAGCATGTTAGCTGACTGCACTGCGTTAATTAGATTTAACTCTAAAATGGAGAAGAAATATTTAGCAAATTTGATTTTCTTGATCATATTCATCAATATTCATTATCATCTCCATTCTGCTCACCTTTCAGATGAGTGATCCAGCATGTTCATATCCGTGTCTGACAAAAGGAACTCGCTGATCCTTATCCTCTCCTGCTTGCTCACAGATACAGAGTAATAGACATATGCCTTCTTGACCATGCTGAACCTAGGGTGCAGGGCAATACAGAGAAATCCACGTTCATCCCCAGCCCACGGGGAGGTCAACACTGCTTTGGTGAGATTTAGGAAGGGCCTGTCAATCCTTGAACCATTTGGGAGGTAAGTCCATACATATCCCAGCTGCTCAGCTATGAAGAATCTGTGTGTGCCGTCATTTGCATGCACCATTGCCACTGGATTACGCAGGCCATTTGCTACTTCCTGTAGGCAAAGCTGAATGCAGCCCTTGGGATCAGCTTGAACGTTGCCCAGATTAGCATTTAACTCGTCGCTGGTGAGAACGTTGGGATAGCAATACTCTGGATCCTTCAGCTCCAAATGGTCACAGAATTTTTCCCGATCCTCCTCAATGATGGCAGTGATGTTGTTGTCTGTCAGCAGACTAAGTGTGTAACGGCAGTGATGCCAGAAATCAGAGCAGTAGTCACGGCAAAGGCCGGGGAGCTCACGCATGGGAGTATTCGCATCCTCAGCATCATACAGGTGAGCTGCATAAGGAGAACATTCCTACAGGACAGAACATATTCATTTCCTTTTAACCATCATTTTCTGTTTACTACTTAGCAACAGATATCACACTGATCAAAACAAGCACTTTTAATCAAACAGCAATATGATTTGTAAAAATTTTACCTTAAAATACCCAGTGTAGAGTCTACAGTTGAGCAGGGTAATTATTAAAAAGAATTAATATCACAACACAAATGTCAATTTTTGGGTTGTAATTTTTTGTATTGGAAATTTTATTAAAAATAATTAATGTGTATTGGCTTTTTTCTTCTTTTTATAAATGATGCTTCATCTAATTAAATGTGCAAATTTGCTGGATAAAACAAAACAAAAAAAGCCTTTGGATGATGCTAGAGTTAAATTTAAAAAAGGAAAGTCTTTTACAGAATACTTTGAAATATCATTTACTATCAATTAATGAAGAAAATACCATGCATTGTTATAAAAATTATTTTTTTTTAAAAATAATAATTTAATGCCATTTTTAGTAAAAATCTAATAAAATCATTAAACATGTTAAAAAAAATGAATGCATGTTATATAGAAACAGATATTTGGTATGAATATGATTTCATGTATTTCCTCATTTGTAACTTCATAAGGATTATAAAAGAAACTGATCACATAATGATATACAGCTTGATATTTATATCACTCTCTCTCTCTCTCTCTCTCTCTCTCTCTCTCTCTCTCTCTCTCTCTCTCTCTCAACTTATTCCTGAAACGTGCTGCTCTGCACGTCGTCTTTGTTGAGTACCCAGAATTCAGTTCAGTGTCTGGTGATGGATACTTGGGATATAAATACAGCAGCTCATGGGCACTTTGGCTAGTCCAAGCCCTTATTACCTTTCGGCCACAACTCCACACCCATCACTGGGTCGGCCTCAACAACATTGTCTTACATCTACACCCAAGCAAATCATCATCCCAAATGACTTTAATGGCTTTACAACAATAAAACTAAATGAAAGTGGCTGGGATTTATTGCTTCACAAGCTGGCAGAATTGTAGAGTTTTATATATTTCCAAGATATAGAAGAGTCCTTTATTTGATTAGAATTGAAACTGAATTTAAGCCTATTTAAGGGTTATTTATGGTAAACCTAAATGTCTGGTGCGTGTTAAACCACACATATGGTGGATTATGTAATGTCACTGCCTTAGTATATTTGGGTGAAAATCTTGAAGAGAAAACTAGAGTTGATGACGTCCTGCTTTACCTCACTCCTAAAGTTGACAGTGTTTGATTACATGTGGAACATCTAAAAGCATTTATTTAAACTACTATATACAATTATCCACCTAGAATGTCACCAAAACCTTGTCATGCTTTCCAGACCTCCACTTTCTCTTCTACTTTTTGAAATTCAGGAAGAAAAACAAAAATGGTGAAATGATTGCCCTTACTACAACCAGCAGGCCAACCCAGTCTTCATCAATGTTTGTCATCTCAGCACAGCCATATGCACACTGGCCTACTCTTTCCATTTTTATGTTTACATTTCATTGACATTCAATAATTGGGAAGCTCTGGAGGTGATTGGGATTTCAGGTCTGTTGAACTCCACTGGGTTTTTGTTGAGATTGAAAACACATGGTCCCCCAGTCCCAAACTCACAGCTGCCACATTTGGTGCATTCCACTAGGCCTTTAAAACCAATGAGTTACTTTCTATATGGTGAGTCAGTGGGAATCTGTCTGCCACTATGAGGTGTGCATAACCCAATTGTGGACTGTTTTCTCTTGAATTGAAATATGATAATCATAGACGCAAGGTTTGATTTTGAAATATATGTTGTAGTCTGTGAACCTTTGTTCTGAATGAAAGATTTAAAATACAGCTTCCTTCAGATAACATTGTTTCATAGTCAGGGTTATTATTAATCAGGTTATAGTTTGATACTGGCAGGTTTACAAGCCACTCTGGTCCTACTCAATTACGTATATTGTCTATACTTGTATCACTTGTAGAATATTTCTTTAAACAGATTATTTGCTTACATTAGTCATTCCACCCTGGTGTACCATATAGCGTGATATGCAAAGTGTGATATCTATATAGGTTATCTAGGGGTTCATGGTGGCTTAGTGGTCAGCATGCTTGCCTAGCACCTCTGCTCTGTGTGCGCAGAGCCTGCATGTTCTCCCAGTGCCTTGGAGGCTTTCTCTGGGTACTTTGGTTTCCTCCTCAGTCCAAAGACTCGTACTATAGGTTTATTGGCATTTCTAAATTGTCCATAGGGTGTGAATGTGTGTGCGATGGGCTGGCCCCCATCCTGGGAGTTCCATGCCTTGTGCCCAGAGGTCACTGGGATAGGCTCCAGGTCCCACATGACCCTGTGTAATATAAGCAGTACAGAAAATGGATGGAATGGATTGATTTTTGGTTAGCGCTTTATCCTGGTCTGGGTTGTGGTGGATCTAGAGCCTATCCTGGAATCACTTGGCACAGGTCCAGAACACACCCTGGATGTGATGTCAGGCTATTGCAGTGCACCATGCAAACACACAATCACACATTCATTTACACCTAGCATAGCCAATCCACCAACCTAAGATCCTGGAAGAAACACACATGGGCACAGGGAAAACTCCACACAGACAGTAACCCCAGTTCAGGATCAAACCAGGGTCCCTGGAGCTTCACCACTGTGCTGCCCCCATTAACCTATATTTAATGTAGTCGCGGCTAGTTATGTTTGTTGTAGCAATGTCAGCTAGTAAACATGCTGAATGGTTACTAAATTTGGAAAACAGCTATCTAAAGTGGATGGTGAGCTACTTTATTAATTCGTCACTACTTTTTTTTTTTTTTTTTTTTTTAAATACAGTTACAGATCATTTTTTTTTCTCCATTACTGAATCAGGCCACAATGCACAAACAGGAGGATAGGATAGCACTTAAGGGATCTATAAATAATAAATCCTTACTCCAATCTTCTTGCTTTGGCTGAACTTTTCTTAGCGACCATAAATTCTGCATCTGTGTCATATCACTAATCTTCAACTGTCTTCATCCTCTTACCATTCTTTCTCTTCACTGTCCTCATCCTTCCTTTGATGTGTTGTTTTTCTTACTTACTTAACATCCCCAACCACTGTCTGAGAATATGAGAGATCTTGATCCAGATTTGAAAGGAAGTTGATGTTTTGGCTCTCCCCAAGTCTCACTGCCACACAAGCAACTCCCTGTAACTGAGATAAACGTCCCAACAAAGACTGTCATTGAGCAAAGCTTCCTCTCTAAGTGGTCAAGTGAATGAGACCTTTCCTCAAAAAACCACATTACCTATCTATGTAGCATCAGTGTGGTAAAATAAAACACCATATCGAAGTGGGTTGAAACCAAATGAGCTTGAGGTGCTGCAAAGCAGTATTTTTTCTTATCTGTTAAAGACATCGCTGGAATGGCTGGTTTTATCCTATATGATTTGGATCCAAATAGACCAAGGCGAAGTAGGCACAAAACAGCCATGAGTCAGACTTGGTTTTGCATAATGATATGTTTCTGTGCTGTTCTAAATCTATGTGCATTTATTTGCCCATCATGAGATAAAGACGGCTGTAATCAACCATGCATAACTTTATATTTAAACATTTAATGTCCTTATGAAGTGTGTTTATCTTTTTGCTTGAAGGACTTAAGAAGTGTACCCAGCTGTTATAATTTTTTGTTGATCATGTCCTTTATCAGCATTCTGTATTTCTTGGAGCAAGTGGAAGATTTTAATATAATAGTGACTTTATCAGATAAAGATAAGATATATAACAACTTCCATTCTCAAGCGTAAAACCTACCATTCATTCAGAACACATGAGGACTTCCATTCAAACTGAGTCACGTAAGGTCTTCACTGTAAACATCACTTCGTGTGAGACACTGTTTCAAAAACATTTGAATTTGATCAACACATGACTGATTCCTGTACACTATTTGAACAGAAGTATTTTTAAATCTTACACGTGTCAGATTTGTTTTTTCCCATAAATATCTCTGGATTTTTGTTAGATGATGCCCCACAGTGATGACAGGCCTAAGTCTGAGTCTTACCTGGCACAGGATGCTGCGGATGTACTTCCCGCAGGCCATGAAACCAGAGTGATCAAAGTAGTCCATAATTTGGTCAAATCTGTATGAAATCTGTTTGTCTTGTTCCAAATCACAGCAGCCAAACTTGGAATACTCTTTGCAGAAGCGCAGCGGCTCCTGAGGTTGGAAAGGAGGCTTGTAGTCCAGGCATTGCGGGTGGGCATCTGTATGCAAGAAGCTCAGGAGGAGCCAAAGCAGAAAGTGGAGAAGCCCAGCTCTCCAGAGTCTTACTAATCTCATGGCAGTGAAGAAAACGAGAGAAGGAGTCCCGGCAGACAAAGGTACGAATTATAAGGAATGCCTTTTTTGTGTGTTCTGCTCCAGATGCTCAATTATTTGTGGGCTAACTTGGATGCCTGTCAGCACTCTCACATATGCACACACACTTTCATTGGACTTGTGCTCTAGTGGAGAGAGAATGAACAGATTGAAGTCGCACAAGGCCGTCTCATTCAACAGTCTGTGCTCCAGCCACATGTACACACACACATACACTTCACTCCCTCCTCCTCGTCTCTACCAATGTCTCCTCCTCTCATTCCCGCCTTCTTACTCTTTCTCCCTTTTCTCAAGCATTCTCAAGGCATTCCTACCCTTTGTGGCTGGCCTCTGTAACAAACTTGTAGTCACCCTTCCCCCATATGCTGAATCTCTTCCCATTAGGGATGTAATGATACACTCTTGTCATTATTTGATTCAATTCAATTCTCAGAATATTTTGAACAAAATTTGAATGAAGGAAAATCATGACTGAAAAATAGTGACCATTTTTTAAAATTATTTCTGAAGTGTAAACAATGCAAAAAGTCTGTATAAAACTAAATAAATCAAGTTGCTGCAAACAGCAGATTAATATTGTAATCAAAATATATTACAGGTTCAACATATCTTAATAAAGATATTAATAAATCCTCACCAAATTTTGAACAAACACAGTCTCTGACCTGGGGAAAAAAATGATTGGTTGAAACATAATGAGCACTGGAGCAGTGCCTGAGGCATCATTTTAACTACAAATAGAGCTCCAAAGTCGGTTAAAATGCCTGAGTTCCACAATTTTTTTCTTGGGCAGGATAGATCACAGCGGCATGGGGCTGGGGTTGCTTGAAAGCTACTGAAAAGCTCTTTTTCAACATGGTTGTGTAACCATATATCCTATATTGTGTGTCGGTCATTGTGATATGGAGCTATCAGGCCCGGCGCATGCTCTATATATTTTAACTCTATGGGTTGTGCAGATTGGGACTTCTGCTGTTCAAACAGTGCAATAGCATTATTACAAGGGATTTAAAAAAAAATTGAATAGAATACTGATTTCCATGATGCACATCATCACATTTTTTTCACGAAGCATCATTACACCCCTACTCCCCAGCAGTCTTAATCTAATGTTTCATCTTTCACTTAATATATTACATACACCACTTTACAGACAATGTAGTTGTGTGCAAAGGTCTGTGTACCCCAGGACAAAATGAAAAAGAAATTAAATTCATATTAAGAGATTTATTTTATTGTTTCACACACGTTCCACAGAAATGGTCAAATAATGGTGTATATTAAAGTGTTAATAATGAAACAATCAGAATTATATCACTTTGAAAGTTTGTATCTGAATGTGATATACATAAAGAATAAAACACTCGGGTGTTCCCTTGTAGGAAAATAAATCACTGACTGCGTGGTGTAACGAGTTATTTCTTAGCACCTCAAAGTTCATTATTTTACAATAACAGCACATCCCAAAGTGTTTTATTCCTCTTATACCACAGCTAAAGCTTGCGAAAGCTAACAAATTTTTTGTTTATTAAAGCATGATGTTGCAGTTTTTCCCATGACGTGTTACATTTCATGTTGTAGAACAAGTCAGAATAAAGTTAGTTCCTCTTGTTAGAAACAATTCCTTCACCAGCCTCTCTTTTTTCTTATTCTTGAAGTAAATAAGACAAAAATTGCAGCTTTGCACATTACCAAAAAACCACAAACACCCCCACTAAGGAATAGCAGGTGAAATAACAAAAATAGGCCACAAAGTCTTGTTAGCAAGATTGACAGGAACTCTGGAGCAGTCTTGGAATTGGCTAGGGGAAGCATAACCAAGTATTAGGAAAGAAGTGACACATGGTAGTATTTATTTATTTATTTATTTTGACTGTTGAGTTTAATCATTTTCATGCAAAACTATAACCCACAATACAGTCTGTTGAGTTTACTGACATGACTCTGTAAATTAACTTGGTTTATATGCTTTATATTACTATATTCATCAAAGTTTCGCGATCTAGTTCTAGTGTTTACATTTTGAGACCTTGAGGTTGTCTCAAACAAGTTTTTTATTGCCACTGTCACCTGAATTGAATCAAACACAGTTTAAGAACATGATGTTGTGGATAGATTATACAGGCGACATTTTTAAAGCTGAAGGCTTTAGTCCACCCACTACCCACTTACTTACGGTGACATTCTAATTCTCTAATATATGCAGTGATTTAAGGATTTAAAGGGAACCATCTGCTTCATTGAAGTCAACAAAAATGATATGCTCCTCACTGTTCAGCCATATACTAAAGGCAGTAAATTCAAAGAGCTATACCATAGATCCTTGAGATGTTTGCTTTTTTTTTTTGGTAACTGCTCCAAGCTGTATAAAATTGGTCGCATAGCTAGAAAAATTAAGTTTAGTTCAAATGTTTCAAACAGAAGGGGTTTCTTTATAACGGCTCATATGAGGATGCAGGTGTCTTGCCAAAAATCGTTACTGCACTTCTTTTTAGTTTATTTGCACTCATTCTTGAATTCTGCACTATATTGTGCCATTGGTATGCAGTTAAAGGAGCGTGAAATTTGGGGATTTGCTTCATGTGGTGTCAGAATTACTAGATCTAGCTCGAAGGCATAGCCTAGTCACTTTAAAAGAACAAACAGTGGCTAATGTCAAAACAAGCTTTATGATGTCCTCCTTAGTAGCCTTGGTTGTTTGTTGTTGCTATATTTAGTTAGCTTACAGCTGTTGGGTTTCATGGTTTCATTGCTGTCCTCATTGAATCTGCCTGGGACAATAATAGTTATTGGCAGTTAAAACATTTTGAAAACCAGGAATTTGCTTCATGTGGGAGATTCCTATTCAAGCTTTGATGGCGTGGGTGAACATAATCACAACCTGTGGGTAATGTCAGAACAATGTTTGTCTGCATTTGCTATGCAGTCACTGAATACACCTACACTACCACTTAACGGGTCAGAATAAAACAGTTAAAATGTTATACAATCAGTATCTGGATACAGATGCATTATTATGGCCAAAAGTTTGTGGACACCTGACCATTACACCCATGTGTGCTTTTTGAACATCCATTCCAGATTTAGTGCCCCTTTGGTGTTATATTATACAACAGTTAGTTAATGATAATGAGTCTTTATTGGTCACATATACATTACAGCACAGTGAAATTCCTTTTTTTTCCACATATCCCAGCATGTTAGGAGGTTGGGGTCACAGCACAGGGTCAGCCATGATACGGTGCCCCTGGAGCAGACAGGGTTCTTGCTCAAGGGCCCAACGGTGGCAGTTTGGCAGTGAGGGGGCTTGAACCCCCAACCTTCCGATCAGTAACCCAGAGCCTTAACTGCCAAGCCACCACTGCCCCAGTTCCGCTAATTTGATTGGTCGTGCAGTGTTCCAAGAGTATTATACTGTATTTCCTATAACTGCACTGAGACATTGCACTGTATGAATCATTCCACTCATCTGTATTCGCCATGTACAATTCCACTGCTTAGTTCAAAACCTTTACTACAGTAGTGTTAGAGACATCATCAGCCAACATGGCAAACAATACCTTTCAGGAATAGAAATTTTGACTTAAGATATGAAAACTCTCAGATGTAGATGAAAATGAATAAGGAATGCCAATTTCACTGGAAGCACCTTAAATGGCAATGTAAAAATCAAACGTGCTGTAAAGTGAGTGTGGCTTCTTCAGGATCTATTTACATTAGCAGAGCAAAAATAAACAGGGCATTTGGCCATATTGTGGCCGAAATGTCACTTACTCGATATTAACTTAACTTGTTTTGTATTACTACATATGTAACTTTTGTTACATGACTACCAGTCTAGGGTTGGAGAGCCAGTAACAAAAAAAACAAAAAGCCAAAAACAAAAACCACCTTGGAGAGAGAGCCAGGATATCCTCCTGTCCCAGAAACACCACAAGCACTAATTCAATGAAAATAACTTTTAACTTAAAGTTATAAAGAATGGTAACAAATCACAGAAGTAATAATGACCATAACAGAACTACTACTACTACTACTACTACTACTATTAATAATAATAATAATAATAATAATAATAATAATAATAATAGGATACAATAGCTTTAGGGGAGGGCATAACCAAAATAACAAACAAAACAAATAGCTACCCAAGAAACCTCTTTAAAATTACCTAGAAAAAGATCAGGAAAATAAAGAAAAGAAATTACAAAACCCTTCCCTCTCTTCCTGTCCAACCATAAACTCAGAAAAATCAGGATTACAAACAAAAATGGCACCCTCCCCCTACATTCCCCAAACAAAAACAAAATAAAGATACTGAGCAAACAAACTACTTACAGCAGAAGTGGATCATAAAGGAAAATCAAAACAAAATCAACAAATTTAGTTCTCTTTCTGTTATGAAACACTTCATCACAACCTCCTGAGCTCACTTACTCAAAAACAACTCAACATTATAACTCGACACACAATTCTGGAAAACAGAGGAAAGGCTTCATCCTCGTCCAAGGAAGTCTCTCCCCTCTATCCACAAATCCAATGCTGCTTATATATCTGCTCCTCCCGTATGCCATCCAATCACCTCAAACATCCACTAATTGAATACAGCTGGTCAATCAGAGTAACTGCATTACGGTGGAGGGAGAGAGAAAGAGTGCAGAGAACAAAACACACATCCAAATACAACACGGAGTACACAAAAATACATAAACACGCCGCTATAATTAAACATACATCCTCGTCCGTTACAAAATATCGCACTCGCAATCAATTGACACGGCTGTGATTACATATACCAGTATATCTGTGCTAATGCTCGTGCTATATTGCTTAAATAACCTCTGCTTTTCTGGAAAGGTTTCCACTAGATTTTGGAGCGTGGCTGTAGAGATTTGTCCATTCAGCCACAAGAGCGTTAGTGAGGTCAGCCACTGATGTCAGGTGAAGAGGCCTGGGGCACAGTCAGTGTTCCAAGTTCATCCCAAACTTGTCCAGTGGGATTGAAGTCAGGGCTGTGTGCAGGCCACTCGAGTTCTTCCATACCAACCTTGGCAGACCATGTCTTCATGGACCTTGCTTTGTGCACAGGGGCAAGTGAAGGGAAATGATATTGTTACAGCATCCTATATACGTCCAGTCAGGTCCATAAGTATTCGGACAGTGACACACTTTTCGTATTTTTGCCTCTGTACACCACCACAATGGATTTGAAATGAAGCAATCAAGATGTGATTGAAGTGTAGACTTTCAGCATTAATACAAGGGGTTTAACAAAAATATTGCATTAACCGTGTAGGAATTACAGCTCTTTGGTTGGGTTTTAGTGCCTTACAGGAGTTGAATGGTTTTCTGAAAGGGAAACCTTCTGTTGTAAGATTTTACATAAAAAACCCTTTTAACTTTTAAGAGTGCTGAAGTACTCTTTAGGCTGCTAAATGGAACCTTTTATGGAACCTTTTTTTCTAAATGTTGCCAGTTTTCATGATGCCAAATCCACTTAGAAAGCTATACAGCATTGATAAAAAATCATTGAAGAATAAATTACTATATATATTATTTACTGTATATAATTACATTATGAGGTTTTTTTAATTAGGTTGTGGTTATATGGCTATAAGAGTACTATATAGCTTAATCAGAAATCTGGTGGTTTGTTACAGACATTAAGAAGACTAATAATCACATTTTCATGCACCAGTGACGTGTCTTTAGATATGCCGTGGTGTGCAATAAAAGGGCATTTAAAATTTTGGAGCAAAATAATTTGCCAAGCGAAATTAAAACCCATGTAGCTATAATTACTATATTACTATAATAACTTCTCATATTCTAACAACACACTTAGTACTGTCTGTCTTTACTCTTCTTTACCTGTAGAGTGGAATGATTTGTAACAACACTGTCCAGCATTGTAATAATGGAACAACACTGTCCACTGTCCAGCATCACCCAGAAGACCCTTTTGAGTCTGGTTCCTCTCAAGATTTCTTCCTTATGACTTCTCAGGGTCTTCTCTGGTCACTGTCATATCATTAATGATTTTAAATCTGAACTTTCTATAAAGCTGCGTTGTGAGTGTCTGTTGTTAAAAGGTGCTATAAAAATGGAATTGAATATAATTACAGTTCTTTTATTTGACACTTATTCATCTAGCAGATGCTTTCATCCATAACGACACTGTTGAGCTGATCACTAGCTGAAGCTGCAGAGCCACCACTGCACAACAGTATAAATAACTTCTACTGTTCTGCTTTAGCTTGAACCATTAGTCAAAAACTCATTATGTCATTGTGCTGTACTTATTATAGCCTTGTGGAATGAAGAGATTGTTCTGGGTAATTTGTGGGAGGAAATACAGTAAACCTAGTAACTCAAGAATTTCTGGGAAACGTGGCCTTATGGGTGATTTAATGACTTGAGAATGTGGCCCAGAAGACTTTAAATACTTGATACAGTGACCCAAAAATAGTGTTTGTGTATTTTAGCAGAAGCTCAAACAAAAACTTCTAAGAGAAAGATCTTTACTGATAGAGTTCTTGCAATATTGCCGGTGGTCTAGTTAGAGGACTATTAAAAATGTTAAGCTACTGTCAAGATATTTAATGTCCTTGACTGTTTTTTGTGTTACTTTCTTGGTGCTACAGATAACTAAGAATTTTAAGGTCTTAGACAAAAAGGCAAACACTAACCACTCAGTCATTAATCTGACTCCAAAGAGACAGCCGAGTTCTCTAGGTGACTCAGAAGAAAGGTATGAGTTTAGCCTTGCTGTTATCATTCACACTGGGGGATGGATCCGTGGAAACTGATCCTGCATTGTAAAATATAGGGTCATGGCATATGTTTGGGTGGAACTTTTTGCACAATGCTAAGAACAATCAGTATTTATTAGAGATGCACCGATGTATCGGCCGATAAAGGCTATTTTTCCCGCTATTGGCTATTGGCTGATAGTTTAAAAACCAGGGCCGATTATATCCTGTCAGTCAAAAGAGGGCGGGTAAACACATCGATTTCGTGCTGTGTGTAAAGATGATGTCTCTTGTGTGGAATTACGAAAAAAACTGCAGTTTGTAAGCTCTGCACTGCTAAAATTTTACACCGGAAGTGAGCAGCAGTGAAGCGGCGTCGAGTCTAATTTAGTATTGGTGCATCTCTAGTATTTATAAAGTATTATAAAGCAAGGATATCTTCATAAACTCTTTTGACTCCAAATCTGAATATAGGCAAGAAAATAACAAAGAAAAGAATATAAGTGAGAACAAGGGTACAAGGGATTTTTTTTAATTGAAAGAATAGTAATTAAATGTTTTGAAATGAACTAAAGCTGCACTTAAAGAAACAATACAGTAATTGTGTGGTTAGCTGCAAAAATTCTGGATTCTGAAAAACAGCCAAAAAAAAAAAAAAAAGACAAAAATCACCACACAATCATCAAAACAGAGAAGAGCATTTACACACTCTGCATACAGCGGTCTTGCCACCATGTTGACGCGGACATGTGTGGGGGAAAAACATACTCTGGTATCCCTGTCTGTAATTTATGCAGCACTTTTTAATGGCATGTCAACTAGTGAAAGTATTGTAAAGGACAAAATTCTAATATGTGTAGCATCGTGGGAATTTTAAAGGATGTCACTTATTTATTACATGTTAATGACCAGTAATCTATAGTACTGTAGCCTAATGGATGAATATAAGCACAAATGCAAACAAGCATCTGCATTAACACATCCACACTGAAATATTATGCATTATCTGTTTCTGTAGTAACAAGCAATTCACAGGTACTTGTAAGATGGATGCTTCACATAATCTAAAACTAATGAAAGAATCAAAAAGCATGCTGTTATTTAATTAGAAAAAGGATCATCATTGTTAATATTAAAACAGTACAATTGTGGTCTCTCACCAGCTGCATTTGTTGTAACATCTCATCCCTTAGTTAAATGTACTTGCTAATATTTCATGTAAATATATGGTCGCTACAGTGGTACTACTGTACAGGGTGTTAAAGCATGCGCGTAGTGCCAAGGTAATATTTCTAATAGAGGCATGAAAAAGAATAATTCTAGTCAAGATGACATTTTACATTTTTACACACTGTGCACTACTCTCACTCTCAAGGAATGAATTCCTATTATGTAATCACGCAGTATTTACTACATTTCCCCAATATTCCACCCCTGAATTATCTTAAATATATAGGAAACATCAACGCCACATAAAAAAACATTCGTGGAAGCAATTGTGTATTATAAACAAGGCTTAAGAGAGAAGAACAACAGAAAGCATCTTTGGAAACATCAGGTCCACATACCAAAACATTCCTGGAAGCAGTCGTGTATTATAAACAAGGCTTAAGAAAGAAGAAGAATAGAAAGCATCTTTGAAAGACATATGGATTTCTGGAACTGATGCTCTTTAAACTAACACACGGGAGGTGAAGTATACAGTAAAATATTTGTAAATGTGGAGCCCAAATAAATGCCAATTGAAATAAATACCAACTGTTCCACTTACAAGGGGTATGACAGCTTAGTGGTTAGCATGTTTGCTCGCAACTCTGGGGTTGGGGGTTCTTGTGCCCCGAGCGCCCTAGGATAGGCTATAGGATCCCATGCGACCCTTTGTAGGATAAACGGTCTGTAAAATGGATGGACTGTGGACTCCTATCAAAACAACAACAAAAAAAAAAACCCATAAAGGAATAAAACAAAACAACAGTATTGTATTTATTTTATTATTATTATTATTTTTTTTTTAATATTTGGTGCAATTATAGTTTGTCATTATAGCACTTTTTATTCAGGGTACTTATTTGTTAGTACTTTTGAATGACATTTTCCTTTGGCTGATAGAAAAACAAATTATTCATTGCTGGCTCAGTGGTCCTGCTGCATGCTTTACATTTCTTTTTAAAAATCTAAATAAAATGTCCATATCTTCATTTTGCATCTCCAGCCAGCATCCAAAAAAAAGCCCATCTGTGTGTATAGGATTAAAGTGTGTTGGTATTTTTGAATCCTTCACTGTGAGAATCCTACTTTATGAAGATAACCCACACTCAGTCCTGTTTTGTCATAACTGTTGAAAGCCACTAACATAATTAGGGATGTCTTGCTTTTGTCTCGAGTCATAAACTCCAAACTCTCTATCATTTTTCTTAGTTCCTTGTCATGAGACAATATATTACCCAAAGCCATATCTGCAGGCAAAATCCTCAGTGTCAGAATTCTTTGAGTGTCACACCATCAGCTCAGCTGAATCCACTCGTCCTGATGTGCAAGCTCCTCACACTCTAAAAGACAAAAGCAATAGAAGGCACACTGCATGTTTACTGCCCACGCACATATTCAATGCTGACCAACAGTGATGTCACAGGATAAACAGGTACTTATGATAGATTATATGTTTGTGGACATATGACAATCACGTCCATATGTGGGTCTTCCCCAATCTGTTGCCACAAAGTTGCCAAAAAGCACACAATTGTATAGAATGTCTTTGTATGCTGTAGCTTTACAATTTCCCTTCACTGGAACTAAGAGGTCAAGCTTGAACCTGTTCCAGCATGACAATGCCTCTGTGCACAAGGCAAGGTCCATGAAGACGTGGTTTGACAAGGTTTTCCGACCTGACCTCACTAATGCTCTTGTGACTGAATTGGCAAATCCCCACAGCCACGTTCCAAAATCTAGTGGAAAGCCTTCCCTGAAGAGTGGAGGTTATTGTAACAGCAATGAAGGGCTAAATCTGGAACGGGATGTTCAACAATCACTTATGGGTGTGATGGTCAGGTGTACACAAACTTTTGGCCATACAGTGTAAAAAAAATTCTTCCTTGTTGTTAATCAACATCGATGAAATGTCAGAAAATCCCAAATGCAGGAGGTTTGCAAAATACATGATGCATGATGCATTACTTATAGTACTTAATATATCTAATCTAGATGGCTAACCTAATCTACTGGTGGCATGTGAGCTTCTTTTTACATCAACACAAAAGGTTCTTCTGCCTTGTTTCTGGAGAAAGCAGCATTAACCACTCTTCAAAGAGAATAATTTAATTAAACTCCTTAAATAACTTGTTAAGCCACATCTTCTGAACATCTCAGTTTCTACTCCGTGAGGAAACAATTTCTGTACTTTGAAGAGAATTTCTGTAAACACAGATTACTGAATGGTATCAGATAACTCTAATTGAGGGTAGGCACATTTTTGGAAAGCAAGTTCTGATGCAATTTCACATTACATAGTTCAGTTTATTTTTAGTCTAACTGATGTGGGTGCAGGTTTTCATTTCATTTCATTCAATCGATCAGGAGCCACACCAGATTCTACCTGCTTAATCAGTTAATCTTGGCTTTCAATAGCCTCAGGTGTGGTTTCTTGGTTAGAATGAAAACCTGCTCTCACACAGGCCCTTAAAGCCTTGTTGTTTCTCCATCACACCTTGTTTCAATAAGAATCATGGTAGAGAAACATGAGACCCTAACCTGCCTTCAGCAAAGTCACAGTGGCCTTAAGAGGTGGTGGTTGTCAATGCATTTTATCAGAGTGTCTTTTCCTATGGGCAATGCAGCAGTATGACCGCACACACACAGCTATACATCAGTGAAGAAGGGAAGGCTGGGCTGAAAATCTTACCTGCATAGGTCTGGGTCTGAACCTCCTCCTGTGCATAGAGTCTCAAGGCACTTTTCAAGCTATATATAGGGGTGTGTCAGTGATCAAAACCTATGCCTCCATTGACTCTGGATTCAAGCACACAGCCTGACTGCAGCATGGCAGCAGTGTGCTCTGGCACACTGGCTAAGACCAAATCATGTCAAGAAAAATAACCAAGCTTCCATTCCACTAAAGAACATGTGGAAGAGTGGTAAAATGTAACATACATTTAATTAGCCGTATCACTAGCCGTAGCATGAGTCTATACATTTCAAAAGAAAAACACATGCAAAACGGTGTCTTTTTACTTTAATTACCAGTTTAAAGCACTAAAAATCTAGCAGTATGGTTGGCTGTAGTGATGAGACACAGTACACACACACACACACTAACAATTACCACCCTAGATCCATTTCTCTTAAACAAACTCTTTGTGTCAGATTGTCAGAATGAACTCTGTGTTGTCTGTCTTTTAAAACAAGAAGACAAATGATAAAAAAAAAAAAAGAAAAGAGGCTGAGGTAATGCAAAATGACTACTGGTTAGATTATACAGTATTAATCTGCTTTGGCTTCTTTTCATCCTCCTGCTTTGACACACAGAGCAGCAGCTCACGAAATGACAGAACAAGCTTTGTTCATATCTGCTTTGAACACCAATTCTGACAGGAAATAGAAGTGCTTTGATTTGGAACTAAGATCTGATATGATCAAATTAGCGCAGTGACTGTGGCCTGACTGATCTGGGATATCAGAACACACAAAACGCTTTCCTGATTGTGTAAAAATAGTACTTAATATAAGATTAAACTGAGTTATAAGTTAGTTGAGGTAATCTCGAGGAAATGTTTTAATGATTTTGCACATAAAATGTATTTAGTTTATAGTTCAACTTCATGTTCAATGTCAGCAATTAAGGAGTGTTTTTCCGAGGAGTAATCACACTAGACCTCAAATATTACTGCACTGCTTGCAATGCACTCATTGAAACCAACCTCACTGTGTATTTATTGTACATGACCAACAGTATTATTTATTTAGTTGATCCTATTGGACAAAAATGTTGATTAATTTTCTATAACTGCATGGATCGGACAGCAAAGTTTATATTAAAGTACTTACCCTACTTGATCATTGTAGAATACACATACACGATTTTTAAACAATGTGTAATTAGTGATATGAAGTTTAAAGTGAGGACATTATTTAACATTTATTTATTTAACAATTTTTGTAAGGGGTCTCCAGTGTCAGCGTTTTGTAATAATCTGGTAAAGGTAAAGCTGTAACTTTAATTGTTCCCTTACAGAAAAGCAGTCAGAGCAGGGAGCTTTGCGGTTTCTCTGTAACATGACAAGCTGCATTTTTGTCTTATTAACTTTGATCGAGAGAGAGAGAGAGAGGGGGAGAGAGAGAGAGGGAGAGAGAGAGAGAGAGAGAGAGAGAGAGAGAGAGAGAGAGAAGAGAGGCTGGTGAGGGAATGACTGATTATACCTGCTATAACATAAGTGATAAGAGAATCTAACTTGGTTTGTGGATATTCAACAACTTTAAATGTGACTATAATTGGATACATACAATACAATCAACAGATGCATGTTCTGTAGGGTTACATCAGGCATAATGGCTGTGGGCGATTTCAGATAAAGCCAGCTGACCCTGTATGACTGTATAGCCTCTTCTGAACAAGCAACATCTGTCACCAATTTATTACACCCTCATACACACACAGCCAAACTGGTTATAAAGCTATATCTAATTATGTGTTTGAGCTTTGGCTTATTTGGAGAAGGGTGCATAACACCGCATCTGAAACAATTCCTAATTTGCTGATCGACCTGCTATAGACTTTCTCGCTAAAAATAACCTATTTGTAGAAAGCATTCACGGTTTTCAGGACCTTAATTCATTCTAATCTAAAACACATAAATATTATTTTATCTGGATTAGTCCAGAATCCTGGATTTCTTTTCCAACGACTTAATCTTTGGAAGAAAGTAAGAACGTATTCTAAAGCTCTATTTGGGCTTAATGAGGGGGATAATCAGGAGGTCAGGCTGTGCCCTTGCACATTACGGAGTCTAAAAGGCACAGGCACACACCACTGCCACGACTACAATGTTGCAGACAGTTGCAATGATGGCCACCCACAACCAGATGGCATCGCTAGAGAGTTTGCCCTCGTCCTCCTGCTCGTCAGGCCGGGAAAAGCTGGCGTTTAGGTTAGACACAGATGTCTGCAGGGACGTATTGCCATTCAATGGGGAGTCCATGAAGGTGACTGGATAATGCTGTCAAGAGATAGAATGCGATTATTATATAAAATCAAAGCAATCTCCAAATGTACAGTTCTGATTAATTTTGCCCTATTGTGAAGCTTAGCATTAATAACCTTAATGCTAGATTCGTGTTTTTTTATATCATTAATATTTGTTCAAAAATCCAGGATCTAAAAACCAACATGTCATCTTAAATCCTTTTAAATTCTCAAATCTGATGGGTTAGAAATAAAAAAACAAAAAAATAAAATAAAATCACACACACACACACAAAAAAAACCCACACCTGCACAGCATCCTGTAGTACTTGCATAGCAAACTGCTCACTGTAAAGCTTGAATGCTTTCAGCTAAAGCAATATCATCATTCACACTAATAATTCCAACATCCTTCACCTTGACGCTAAAGACTTTGAAAGTCAGCCATCAGACAGGTTCCAGACCGGAAAAACTAACTTAGTTTACGCCTCATGTATTCCCATTCATCATGCAAATGTCTGATAGCTTCCATCTGAGCCTGACATATGGTGACACCAGTCTGCTAGCACAGGTGCGCCCTCAGCAGCGTGGTCCGATTCACTTCCCTGCTGCTTTCTACCTCATTGACTCTGCCTTCCCCATTGCAAGAGGCTTCATTCATCACACACAGACACACTCATCGCTCTCACAGCACTGACAGCAACGCAGTAAAGTACAAAGATGGACTCTTAAGCTGTCTTGGTAATAGGACAGACCTCAGCAGAAGTGACCGAATGTTTGTTAAATGTAAGTGGACACGTGTGAGTAAACCAAAGTTTTCGTAATTCTGTCCATCTGAACCGAAATGTGAGAGTTCATTACATTGCAACTCAGCTTCAAAATGCTCTCGCAATCTGTCTAAAATTAAGTTTGAATTTACTAAGGCAGTAGCGCATCACGGAACCGGTGAGTGGAATCGCCTACTAAACACACTATGAGTGAAGCACAAACTGCTGTGTAAAATCTGCCTTGAAGTGGTGAAAATGTAAACTGCCAAAAAGCTTGAAATAAAGGAAGAAATGCAACTTCAGTAATGAAGATAATGTGTTAACAAATAAAGTTCTTGCTAAAATAAAGATTTTTGGGTCAGAATAAGTAAATGGTAGTGGTCGATGTTGATATGTAGGGACGCGGATACCAAACAACAATAAGATGGCAAATGAAAACACAATACATTTACATGCAGAATACAGGCCTACAGCAGATGAAGAATGTTTTTAATGAGTAGTTGGGTTGTTTTTTTTGTGTTGCTGGTGCATGTAGTCTGGGTCACTGTGGATCCCGGGCCAAACACTGTGCGTGAGGAGTGAGGTGTGAGGTGAGAATACACCTGGGGTGGGAGCTGCCCTGCCAGTCCATCACAGAGCACCAAGTACACTCACACATTCACATACTCATTCACACCTAGGGGCAATTTAGATTAGCCAATCCACCAACTGTACTAGCATTTTTAATAGCAGGTGGGAGGAAACCAGGAATCCCAGAGGCAAGCCACATGGACAAGGAAAGATCCCCAGAGACAGTAAAACTCAAAATAATGTGAACTTGTACATAAATGTACCGGAGCTGGTAAAGAAGTCAGATAGTAAAGCTGAAGGGACACTAAAGTTAATGGAGACACAGGAAAAGTACAGGAAATATACTTTAAGAGATATACACATTAAAGGTGCACTAGATAAGACCAAGGATTCAAGACCCAATCTTCTTCAAGGATTAGCTTAGTAACAGTTAGGTGGGTTCATCAAACATTTGATCTTCCATTCAAACACAAACAAGCATTCTGGACCAGAAGTCGGTTTTCTCAGCAACTTTATAAACTTTTGCTAAGGCCACTGCATAATCCATTGGGTTTTTAAAAATCACGTTCTACATATTTTGCAGGTTATTTTTCCAAGTAAGGAATAAAAATAATAATAATTATTTGAACTATAGTAAAGGACTGGAGTGTGTTAGAGATAGATCAGAGTATGTGGATTCAAAGTTTAAAGGGAGATTGAGTTGGCCGCAGGCTTCAGTTTTTGAGTGTAATTGACTGCAGAAAGATCAGTCCTCTGGTTTAAATGATAATGTTATTTATTGAAGAAAAAAATTGGTATTATCCAATACCAAATTGCCCACATTTTTACTAATTCCCCAAATCTGTGAAACTGCATTCATTATGGTGTTCAGCTGGACTACACACAACCAGGCCTGATCACTGCAAACCCTGTTCAATCATTACTAACCCAGAAGAACATTAAGGCTTGTCTGAATTTTTCCAAAACACACCTTGATGATCCTCAAACCTTATGGGAGAATGTTCTGTGGATTGATGAGTTGAAAGTAGAACTGTTTGGAAGACAGGGGTCCTGTTACATCTGGTGTAAACCAAACACAGCATTCCACAAAAAGAACATCATACCTACGGTCAAGCATGGTGGTGGAAATGTGATGGTCTGGGGATGCTTTGCTGATTCAGGGCCTGGGCAGTTTGCAATAATTGAGGGAAACTTGAATTCTGCTCTCTAACAGAAAATCCTAAAGGAGAATATCCGGTCTTCAGTCCATAACTTGGAACTCAAGTGCAACTGGATTATGCAGCAAGACATTGATCCAAAGCATATGAATAAATCCCAGTCTTAGAAGTAAGTGAAAGACTGATCTCCAGTTATCAGAAGCATTTGGTTGCAGTTATTGCTGCTAAAATTGGCACAACTAGATTTTAAGTTTAAGGGGGCAATTAGTTTTTCACACGGGTGATGTGTTAGACAACACCTTTTATTATTCAATTTATACCACAGCTATTTTCCACTGCAGTTTGTAATTTACTAATTAATGACAGGTCATGATTTTTAACCATTTATAGTTACATGTAAGGTTGAGAAGTTTGTGAGTTCCTGTTAGTTCCTTGACAAGTGACAACTTGTCATGTCACAGACAAACCGGAAAATGCAAAGTCCTCCACCCTGAGACTTTCCAGTGTCAGAAAACTTACTGACTCTTTCAAAGGGCTGACACTGGAGATAACTCTTCCATTAATGTAAAAATGTCTCCTTACAGAAAAGATTACCATATCAACAATTATACATTTGTCCTTGATAAATAACACATTTGATTTTAATCCATTTATTATTTGACTTAGATTATGTTGCACATATACCATAGAAGTCCCTGTGAATGAGCGGTTACTATAGAAATAATGTATTATAACTTGAGCATTAATATTAGTGTTGAGGATCAACCACCCACTCAATTTGGAACACATTCAATACAATGACAGCATATTTTTCCATAGTTTCATCACTCATCAGCTAACTGAACACCTGCTTCACAAACTATCATCTCTGATCCCTGCTGTGCCAAAAAGCCATGCCAGGATACAGTCAGCTTGAATGGATCAAATTTTAACTTTGCATTGGACTAAGTAGGATAGATGCTTCACTTAGTACAGGAGATATTTAAATGGTTCACTTATGTCAATCTTATGTCAATTAAGTATAGTAAAATGCTTGAGGTGACAAAATTAGCCATATTAAATTTTCAAAACCTGAATGGACAAGGCTTTCAAAGCTACATCACACACTGGTGTCAGTACCCTCTTAATTACATTTATAATTACAGTCCAGGAGGGAAGGGAACAGATGTGAGCTAGTGCCCGATTTTGACACTCTTCTTGATATTACTGTGACTTTGCTATAATGTACAAAAAAAACAGAAGCTTGACTAAATAGCTTTTCCCATCTGTTTATACCTATAAAATCCAATCTGCTTTACTCAGCCAAAAGAACTACTATTATGAAAAAATACATTAACAACCAAGAAATAAAGCCAATATCTACCTCAGTGTAAAATGATGTACCCAGTATAAGCACAGTCAAGTTCCCCCCCACACAAAAGAAGCAACTCAAACACCTAAATAAATGGTTTGTTTAAAAAAGGTCAGTAAACTGTACAACACAATTTTAATATTATTCTGTTCTAGACATAATTACTGCACGTTATATTGGCATGAGGCAGGAGATTTTGACTTGGCTAGAATTATAAGCTATCTGACTTGACAGTAGGTTTTACAAGCACAATTTTTACATAGTTCAGCAGGTTATAAAATATTTCAAATTCTTACTTAAAAAATAAATAAATAAACAAATAAATAAATAAACCCGAACTCAAGAGTTCGGTGAGTTTGGTATTACAGATGTTCTTTTGTTACATCACTAATAACACATCGGTTCAAAAACTGTTTTATGATATTAATACTGAACAAAGACTTGTGCTGATATTTGTTTTATAAATGCAAATGACAAGGTAACGAGGTTATCTGTGTGGAGTTTCTGTGCATGTCCTCCCCATGTCTGTGTGGGTTTCGTCCAGGTTCTACGGTGTCCTCCCACCTCTCAAAAACATGCCAGTAAATGGATTGGTGACTATAAACTGTCAATAGGTGTTAATGGTGTCCGGAAATGGACTGGCATCTCCTCAGAGTGCATTCCCACCTGAAGCCGAGTGATCCTGGGATAGACTCCAGATCTACCACAACCCTAACCGGCATAAAGCACTTAGTATGAATGTGTAACTGCTGGTGTAAATGAGCTCGTCACTCTTTTAAAGAATATTTAATGCAGACACAAACTTTTAATAAGTGTATTTCTCAGCATCACCAACCCCCTCACACACACACACCTTCCCAATCAGCCTAGTAAGTTTTAATGTACCATCAGCTAATACGACCCTTCAAATGAAAAGGATTCATTAGGCCCTGGACAGATATCATAAATCAATTTCAAGCTTTATGCTGCATCCAAATTTCCGTCCTAAATAGTATCGGAGATTAGAATGAGCGTGTCCCAAATCATAGTATGTTGTGATGTAAATGAGTATCCCAAACGTACCTGGATTGCCTAGTATTTGCAGTAAATTTGGATCCAAGGACACTTTTTCAGCTACTATCGCCCACAAATCCTTGAATGAGGAAGGAGTTTTGTGACTGTTTACTTGGTCGAATTCAAGGACGCATTTTAGAGAGATGTAAATAAAATGCAGAAAAATAAATCAAGGGAATGGTAAATTAAATCAGACAGTATAAATTACATAAGGAATAATGAATGAAGAAAAGATTAAATGTGACAGGAATTTACAGCGACAGTGTGTGTAATTAGTCAACAACCTTCTCTTCCATTACAGACTTATTAGCATATCCAAGTAGGCTAATGCATACATAGTTTTAATGCATTGTATAAGTAGGCGAATTGGGACTCAGGCCAAGTCCCGCCCACAGAATCTAAGGTGGCCTGTAGAGTGTCTGTAAAATGATTGACAGCAGGCACATCCACACACAAACAAGCATTCCGGACCGGTTCAGTTTCCTAAACGGGTTTTCTCAGCCACTTAACACACTTTTCTGCTGAGGCCACGAGTGTGACCTCTATATATTTATCATGTTTTACATATCTTTCAGGTTCTTTATACAAGACAGACATTTAAAAAAAATACTATTGCAACTTTAAAATGTTATAAACGTAAATATAACCTACTTTACATGTAAATAGCAATTACAGTATAGCAGGTGCTCTTACCTGCGCTGGGATCAGAGAGAACTCCATCTCCTATACTGGATGTTTTTACAGATACACTGATTATTCTCCGTTTCTCTCCCGTTCCTTTCTTTTCTGCACTTCAGCTGAAGAGTAACTTTTACTCCTTGAAGACCGCACAGGAAAAGTTTGCGTTCCTTCGCGACGTCTATCAATTTTAAGCAAACAAACGTTGTTGTTGTTGTTGTTTCAGCTGGTTAACGACACGTTCAAGTTTTTCTTGTCAGCACGTCTTGTGTTAGTCTTCCTACATCTAAACAAGCTATTCGTTTGCCTTTACGTTGAAAAAAAAAGTTAACTTTGACTTGACAGCCTGAAGCCAATGAGTTTAAGCAGTGAAGCTGAAGTGTGCTTTAGTGAGTGTGAATGAACAGCCTCTCCACAGCACCAGCGACATAAACACTAAACGTCATGTTCGTGGCCACACCCACTTTTTCTTTTTAACCAATCAACGTTTTATTCATGACCAGGCACACGCGCGTTTCCCCGCCTATTTGTATAGCGGGAAATAAATGGCATCTGAACTCGTGCTGCAGGTTGATCTTTTAATTTTATTTATTTATTTATTTATTTATTTATTTATTTATTTAATTTTTTTTTGGGGGGGGGGGTACACATAAGATTAATTACACAAATCGACTGCAAGTAGGTAAACTAATGTTTTAAAAGCAAACAAACATGCATGTACGAATAATGTCTATTTCACACCCAGGACCTAAACGCGAAAAGTTAATTTCAGTTTAGGTGAGGACAATAAATAAACATGACAACTTCTCAAAAGCATTTCCTGAATTGGACATCAGAAGCCCTGCTGTAGCAAACACAGTTAATAATATTAAGGGCACTGTAATTATTACAACATGACTACTAAATGTGTGTATACAACATGAGTACTAAATGTGTGTATTTTTTAAATATATATATATATATATATATATATATATATATATATATATATATATATATATATATATATATATATATATATATATATATAAAATCCATTAGGACTATCTGAATTGTCATTCAGGCAAAAATATTGTATTGCAAAGTTTGTTTGTAACTGTGGCATATAATGGCATATAATTTATACAAATATAAAATACATATCCCCCCCCTCCCCCCCACATTAAAATGTGAAAAATAATTTAAAAATATATATATTCTTATATGTTGAAAATGAAATCAAGTGCTATGTTTTCATGTGAAAAATAACTTTAATTACTTATCTAAAACTGCCATTTTCATTTTTTATTTTTTATTTTTGGAAAATAAATAAATAAAGCAACTACACGGTATGCTTTGCCTAAAAACATCATTCAATCTCGTTATGTTTGCCGGTTGTTTGTATGACTAATTCGACACAGTTTGCCAATGAAATAAAATATCCTGTAAATATTTTGCATCAGCTAGAATTGAACTTACTGCTTAGCCAATTATGCCAGCTAGTGGACTCAGTGCTAGTCTAACCTGGCATTAGCAATGGAAGGAATTAAACTTTCACTTACCATGCCTTCTAAGCAGGTAAAGGAAAAGTCCAGCTTTGTTTAGTCCAGCATATTGAAACATTTTACACAGTTAGGGCCAGGGATGTTCATCCTCAAGTTCCACACTGCAGTTCAGGCTTATCCATATTCAGAGGCACACAGAAAGCTATAGCATTAAATACATTGTGTTTAAAAAGAAGGTCACCACAGATGATTGCACAATTCTTTTCGATGAAATTGATTTGATGCTTTGTAATGAACTGTAATGATTGAATGTTAGACTTGTTTTAATAATATTTTGTTAAATATTACAATATTACAGTATTACAACACACGAGTCAGGTTGTATATATATATATATATATATATATATATATATATATATATATATATAGGTATTGGTTGGTTTGGGGCTGGTTTCCTTTGGTCATTTCACTGCTGCTTCTGTCATGCAGAACTGGCAACTCTGCCAACTCACCAAAATCAAGAATTTCTCAACTGCCTGTAAACAGCCAGGACATGACCAATGGACTGACCATAGCTAATTCATCCTAACTGTCTAAAAGTCAACTAAACAGTAGCATGACACCTTTGGCATACTTTTATCAAGTGTTGAATTAACTGTTATATTGTACATTTGTGACCTGCTCTGATTAGTACTACAGGTTTTATGAAAACAATTCAGCTGTGTTAAGATGTATTTTCCTTCAAAATATTCCGTGTAATCACTAAATGGTAGCGCAGTGTCATGTGATAGATATAGACTGGTGATATATTAAATGTTAAACCAAAGTGTTGGGTCAGCGCAAGCCACCAAACTGCTTCAGTGCACAAGTGTCTTGTCACAGCTGCTACAAGTCTCTGGACCTGTACTGGAGGCATGATCACCATTCATCTCAAAGAATATTCCTTTGATTGGTGTTTTGATGATGTTGAAGAGGTCATAGATTTCCCAAAGGTGTTCAATTGGGTTGAGATCTGGTGACTATGAAGCACTGCATATGATTTAAGTAATGTTTATGCCCTTCAAACCATTCAGTGAGTCCTCTTTCCTCATTGACGGGGGCAGGATCATCCTGGAAGAGACCACATCCCATCAGGATAGAAATGTTTCATCAGAAAGATAAAAATGATCAGTCAGAAGAATGTTTGTAATGATTTATAGTGAGGGACAAGTATGTTAGTATATCACTGCTGTAACATTCATGCATCATTTTTCCTTACAACTTATCCTACACAGGGGAGCCTGGAGCCTATCCCTGTGGACTTGGGACAGGGAACAATCACACACATTTACACACCGATTCACAAACTACAGACAATTTGGAAATACCACTCAGCCTACAGTGCATATCTTTGGACTGCAGGAGGAAACCTGAGTACCCGAAGGAAACCCCCGAAACAGGGAGAAAATATGCAAATTCCACACACACAGGGCGGAGGTGAGATTCGAACCCCCAACCCAGAAGCGAAGCAAACGTGCTAACCACTAAGCCACCGTGCCCCCACTGTTGAACCTTTTGCGTATTAAAAGAATTTTGGCTTCATAAGTCCCAGCAGTCATGCTGTGAATCATGATTTCATCTGCAAACCAGTTTCATCTAGTTTCATTTGGTTTTTGATTTCATCTGCAAACCAAAGAATACGGAATAGCATCTGAGCTCCTGATGTGCTGATGTAGCTGCCAAATGACGGACATCTGTGTTACTAAAAGCAGTGCTCCATCAAGGACACCAAACAGGCAATGTGCTCAGCTGACATGTTTGTCAGTCCTATCTTTAAAACGTCCTGTACATCTGTCAGACCGAATGATGCCGCAGACCTCTTCTCGGTATGTAGTTTCAGGATGAAGCCTACAAAATAAATGATTGAACAATGTGGCATAATTCTGATCCAACTTTTGACTGGGTGATATCTGGAACTATGTGCTTCTACCTATTATTAAAATGTGATTACCAACCAGAACAAGGTGTATCAAAATATTCAATTTCAAGGAAGATAAATTCTTGTAAATGACTTTCTATTATGAAATAGAGCAAGCGCTTTATTTATTTATTTTTTTAAATCAAGAAATCTACTTTAGATGCACGTGATTTGAATGGATCTCTATGGAGTTTATACTTCAGTCGTGTGTGCTTTGTGTTTTGACAGATGCATGTCGCACACTTCAGAGTTAGTGTTGACTATAACATGAATAACTAAAAAAAAAAAAAAAACTCTCAAACACTTTCAATGTGAACTAGTCTACACACTTGTTCACTCGTGCTGTAGGTAGCGTACCAAACTCCAGCCCACTAAGCTCAAGAACACAATAGATTTCATTAACCTCTTAAGAGAGATAAGAACATTTCCATCAAAGTCTTCCACTAAAGTAAAAGCAAATCCTCATGTGTGTCCCACTGCTATCAGTCACAGCATGTTTGATGGATGGAAAGTGGCCCTTGCCTTTCTCCCCGTTATTTCTCACTCTGTCAGCTCTCAGTGATAAAGGTTAATTGAACATCAAGTGTGGCTCTCTGAGAGCAGGAGTGTAGCTTTTTAGAAGAGTGTGATACTTTTTAGCTATACTTATCTGTTGGCTGCCCATTTCCATCAGCTAGGTAAGGAACAGATGCCCAAATGTCAGTCTTTGCGCTTGTTGTAATGCGTTATTGTTTCTATAACCTGCTGATAAAAAAAAAAAGAAACTCAGAATTTGTTGCCTTCTATTGGTGGCATGTTATGTCTAGTGGATGCCTTTAACGACAAATAATGGTAATGGTTTTAATGGTTAACTGATGGTTTCCACTACAAATACCATTACATTTACATTTATTCATTTAGCAGACGCTTTTATCTAACACGACTTAAAAATGAGGAAATACAAGCAAAGCGATATTCAAGCAGAGGACAATACAAGTTGTGCTACTTTACAGGATCTTTAATTGAGTTATAGAAGAAGCAAGTGCGCAGAGTAGAGGTGTAAGAGCCAGACTAAGGTGTTTTTTTTTTTAGGGGCTAGTTACATGTTCACGGAAGAAACCATTAGAAACCATTACAAACCATTAGAATTTCTGTGACTGATTTTTTGTTTGTTTTACAGCAGGGTAGTAACATCTCAAACATGTAATTGTTGATATGGTGAAGCTTTCTGTGAAAAGATTTTTAGAATGACTCTCCAGTGTCAGAACTTTGTAATAGTTTGAAGTAGAGATGCGCTTTTAAGTTTTCAGATGCAAGAAAGTCTTCAGGACAGACTTTGTGCGTTGGGTTTTCAGGGTAACGTAAGCTGCACGTTTTGTTTAACACACACACACACGCGTGCACACATACACACACACACACATACATACACAGAGCAAGACGGAGAGAAGCTGGAATAACTTTCCTACATGTTGATTAATTGGATAAAACAATAAACACACAAGAACAGTCTCATTGTTCCAGTGTAACTGTAATATTTTAAACATCCATTGATGGAGTTCAACAACTTCAGCTTCCCTTATAAGGGAGTTCTGGTCATTTCTGTGGACAGAGGGAAATGTCCAAATTCTTGTTCAGGGAATTTTTGCCCTCAGCGAAAAATAAATCACAGAGGGCAAAACTTCAGCGATACAGAGAGAGGAAGAGTGTGCGATGGTCAGCTGCTCAGTCCACCAACCGATCTCGACTCAGAAAGGAATTGTATTTAATTATTTATATTAAATTTAAATTAGAGGTAAGTATTTTTTTTTAGAAATTGCTGCAGCCACCGAAGCAAAAAGTATACTGTTTCCCGACCCCATCTAATTAAAAGACTCGGCGGCAGAGTGTGTCACACGTGTGCTTAAATAAAGCAGTGCTTTTCAAAGTGGGGACCGCCAGGGGGCGCCCGGGGGGCCTCAACAATTTGGGGTGAAAAATAAATTCTCACTCTCAGACAACAAACACACACACACACACACACACACACACACACACACACACACACACACACACACAATAAATTCCTAATGTAATGTAATGTTAAGATGTAATTATTGTTAATAAAAAAAGGGGGAACATATTCAGAAGTCTGTATTTTTAATGTGTTTTAAAGACATTTTGCAAAAGGATGGCCTCGGTCAAATGTTAATGCCATTTGGGGGGCCTTGCCCTGGAAAAGTTTGGGAACCCCTGAAATAGAGTACTCTCAGGTAGAATCGGTTGCGGTAATGACTGGAGTGAGCTATGGATGTTGTAGTTCTCATGGGACTACACTATTACCGCAAGGAGGTCTGCGCCGCCCTCTGCCGGCGCGTGCGGGTGTTACACGAGATTACACATTGCCGTATTAACTTAGCTACTGACTTAATTGATTCCTTCCTTACTTATTTACTTTATTTATTTATTTATTTATTTGCTTTCTTCCCTTTCATATGCACCTATTTGTTTACTCACTTACTCACTCACTCACACATATTTATAGGCTATTTATTTAAAATACCTACTTACTTTATTCATTTACTGATTTAATTCCTTCCTTCCTGACTTATTTCCATACCTTCTCACACTCACTCACTAAGATCTTTATGTACCTACAACCTCACTTCTAAAAAAGTTGGGACGCTGTGTAAAATGTAACTAAATGTAAATAAAAACACAATGCAATGATTTGCAAATCTCATAAACACGTTATTCATAACAGAACATAGAAAATATATCAAATGTTTAAATTGAGGAAATGTACCATTTTAAGATAAAAAAAAACCAAACAAACAAAAAAAAGGAACATGGCTGCAGCACAAAAGTTGGAAAACAAAAGGCTGGAAAAGTAAGTGTTACTAAAAAGAAACAGCTGGAGGTTAACTGGAAACAGGTCAGTAACATGATTGGATGTAAAAAAGAGGATCCTGGAGAGTCTTTCAGTAAAGAAGGGATGGAATCTGGTGCACTTATATAGCGCTTTTATCCAAAGTGCTTTAAACTTTGTCTCATTCACCCACACACACAGTAGCAGAGCTGCCATGCAAGGCGCTAACTTCCCATCGGGAGCAACTTGGGGTTCTGTGTCTTGCCCAAGGACACTTCGGTATGTGGAGTCATGTGGGCCGGGAATCGAACCGCCAACCCTACAATTAGTGGGTAACCCACGCTACTACCTGAGCCACAGCCGCTCAATATTTATTTATTTATTTTATTAAATCAAGAAATCTACTTTAGATGCACGTGATTTGAATGGATCTCTATGGAGTTTATACTTTAGTCGTGTGTGCTTTGTGTTTTGACAGATGCATGTCGCACACTTCAGAGTTAGTGTAGACTGAAGCATATGTTAAATCTGTATATACCTTTCAGCATGGGTGCACGGTGGCACGTTCGCCTCATACCTCCAGGGTTGTGAGTTCGATTCCCACCGTGGCCCTGTGTGTGCGGAGTTTTCATGTTTTCATGAGGGGGTTTCCTCCAGGTACTCGGTTTCCTCCCCCAGTCCAAAGACATGCATGGTAGGCTGATTGGCATGTCCAAAGTGTCCGTAGTGTATGAATGTGTATGTGATTGTGCCCTGTGATGGATTGGTACCCTGTCCAGGGTGTACATACCCACCATGTGCCCGATGCTCCCTGGGATAGGCTCCAGGTTTGGATGATGGGATCCAGAAGATGGATGGATGGATTTCAGCATTGACGAAGTTGGCATTGCCCAGGAGACACAGCGAATTCAGCAGGCAGCAGTGTGGGAGGTGTGACAATGCTTGCTGGCAGTGTCACCTGATGCACTGGTGACCTGTGCAGATAACAAGGCTTCTAGTACAAAATGTATTATAAATGAAATGAACACAAAAAAATGGCAGCATTCTCTTGAGGCTTGGATTAATTCAGAAGTGACCTAATAGGGTAATGACTATAAGAACTGATTAATAAACATAATAGCGTTGCAACTGTTAGGTTGCTATTTCCTCCTGTGTAAGATGTTTAAAAAATTATGGAGCCCAGTTTGAGCGCCGCAGATTTAGATACCACGCATGTGAGTTTTACATAAAAAATCTCTTTAAAGTATAAAACGTGTATCTGATTCATTGTACCTCGATATCTTAAAAGCCACAACATTGTAAAACTGATTTTTTTTTAATTCCATTGTCTTTTCCCAGCTTGTTAGGCAATATTTTCCTTGCGTTAAATTACTTTTAACACTAGATGGCACACAAACACAACTCCAATTGAGTCATTGTTAAATCGACCTGTGTTAGAGAACCTTGATCAAGTTAGGAGTGAACTTATTATTATTATTATTATTATTATTATTATTATTATTATTATTATTATTATTATTATTATTATCTTTTTTAAAGTCATTTGTTCAAATTGAATTTCTAGAAAAGATTGACTATGAATTTGGAAAATATTATCTTTAAAAAATTGTCTGTAAGAAGTAAATTACACAATGTTACTTTGGCCATCATCTTAATGTCATTTTTATCTTAGCCATTTTCACTTACTGTAATGTGTTTATTCAACATCACAATACACTTGTCATGAATTCCCTCTCTCAGCATGTAGCATGGTTCCAAGCATGTGAACATGTGTGTTTTGTTTTAATTTTGAATCATGTTTCCACCCCTGTCCTTTGACTGGTATTTTCCCAAACTATACTCAGCTGTTCTTAAGTCAGCCTTGATTAGTTTTTTCTATTTACACCCTCTTGTATCTTAGTCCCGGTATAAAGTTATCATAATCATGCATTTTGTTAAGTTTTATTTCCTTGTTCTGACCCACATCTGTGGGCACGTGGGTATCCATAAATACATATGCTATAAATAAGTAACTTTTTAAACAGGATGAAAGTAAAAGTTTAAACCAATGAAAATGTGTCCCAAATTTTAACGAACAAAAGGGTACGCCATGCTTCTTTACACTATGACGTAAACGATTTTCCTTCACATGTACATAGCAAACATTCTGAGGATTTTTAGAAATGCATCATTACCAATGTTACCCAAGTTTCACCTGTTCTAATTCAATGGATAATTTCACTCGGTTAATGTAGATTTAAAAATAAAACATCATCTGTAATCATTAAAATCCCTGATACTCTTACAGAACATCCTTTCAACACACTGAGTACTGTTTGAGTTTATAGCATACATCTGTGGAAGAGTAATTACTTATAACTGTACCTTCTGGTGTCACCGAGAAGAGGATTGGTTCCCGTTTGAGTTTCCTTTCCTTTTTTCTTCCTCATGTTGCTTACTAGTGATCTAAAGCTTCTACATCCTGATTTCTGTAAAGCTGCTTTGTGACAGTACCTATTGTTAAAAACACTATACTAATACACAAGTAAACATACAGGATTTTTATCCTGTTTATATATTCCTGTAAAGCTGCTTTGAGACAATGACTGTTGTAAAAAGCGCTATGCAAATAAAATCGAATTGGATTGAAAAGTGAAATTTACTGAACATCCTTTGTTTATACAACAGTTAGTTCCGGTCCACTCATTTGATTGGACGAGCGGCGTTCCAACTGTGCTTATATTTAGTATAACATTTCACTCTTTGTATCACTGCGCTCGTCTGTGTTCGCCACGTAAAATTCCAGTTCTAGCAACAGTCCCAGTGAAACCATTACTACAGTAGAGTAAGCGACATCATCAAGGGACATGCCAAACGAATATAACTTCTGATTTAAAATATAAAAGCTCATTAGGTGAAGTTGGAAAGGAATAAGGGAAGCCAATTTCACAACTTAACAGGAATGTACAAATCATTGTGAGCGAGCTAGATAGATAGATAGATAGATAGATAGATAGATAGATAGATAGATAGATAGGCTATCACTGAGTGTGGCTTTTTCGGGATCTATTTCTGTGTGTGGAGCAAAAATCAATAAATTATTTGGCCATATCATGTCTGGAATGTCAGTTACTCGATAAGAATTTCTTATTTTTAAACCTGTTGTATAAGAGTACCATCACAATCAAAATCCTGCTGTTGTACCGAACATCACCATGGCTGTGATTACCTATGGCCGAATCACAGACGTGCAGATATTTAGTATAACCGCACTCCTGCTTGTGCGATATTACTTAAATATTGTGCTATATACTGTATATCCTTTGTATATAGGGGAGCACTTTGATTGTACTGACTCATTACTGTATTGTACTGCACTATCATTTGCACTGCATTTTAAATGTCATTCATCTGAGGTTTCCGTTACAAGCATTGCTGCACTGATTTCAGTCCCATAATCCTCCATGCATGCTTTTTATTCCTGTGGCACTTTATTTATGTCCTGTCAGCACTGTGTATATCATATATGTATCTTGCACCTTGGGTCCAGGAGAAACATTATTTCAGCTCGCTGTGTACTTTACATTGTATATGGCTGTGAAGACGAAGACGTACTTGACTTGACATTGTGTTTCCAAGGAAATAGTAACAAATCTTTAAAGTTTAAAGTTAGCTCATTGCCTGAATTTACATTGAAATGCTAATACTGTATATACAGTGCCCTCCACTAAGTGCCTATTGGCACCCTTGGTAATCATGAGCAAAGAAGGCTGTGAAAATTTGTCTTTATTGTTTAACATTTTGATCTTTTGTTAAAAAAAAAAAAATCACAAAAATACATAACACAGGTTTAGTGAGATCATTCCTCCATACAGAATCTCTCCAGATCCTTCAAATTTCGAGGTCCACGCTGGTGGACTCTCCTCTTCAGTACATCCGACAGGTTTTCTATGGGTTTCAAGTCAGGGGACTGGGATGGCCATGGCAGGACCTTGATTTTGTGGTCAGTAAACCATTTTTACATTGATTTTGATATATGTTTTAGATCATTGTCCTGCTGGAAGATCTAACCACTGCCAATCCCAATCCCATTTGAAGGTCCAGTAGTGTCTGGCAAACTGAAGACGCTCGAGTTTGTGTTTGGATGAGAGTAGAGGCTTTTTTCTGAAAACCTTCCAAACAATTGTGGTGATGTAGGTGACTTCGGATTGTAATTTTGGAGACTTTCTGACCCCAAGACACAGCTAACTTCTCCAGCTGTGATCCTTGGAGATTTTTTGGCCACTCGAACCGTCCTCTTCACAATGCATTGAGACGATATAGACACACGTCCGATTCCAGGTTGATTCATAGCATTTCCCTTTGACTGGAACTTCTTAATTATTGCCCTGATGGTGGATATGGGCATTTTCAATGCTTGTGCTATTTTCTTATAACCACTTCCCATTTTGTGAAGCTCAACAACCATGACTAAGGAAATGTGGCCCATATTTGACCTCATATTTATACCCCTGTGGAAGTCATGATTGAACAATTTCCTGTTCCAAGTCACCCAGGTGTACTAAAAAAATGTAAACGTCAATGGGAATATACTTTAAATATATTTTCCTCACATGAATTCATAGGGGTGACAATAATTGTTGCAGACCTATATTTAACAAAGATATTTTTTGGATAAACCTATGTTGTATTTGAATTGTTTGAGAACAGAGATTGTTTGTGATTTTTTTAAACAAAAGTACAAAAGGTTATAAAATAAAGGCAATTTTTCACAGCCTTCTTTGCTCATATTTACCAAGGGTGCCAATATTAATGGAGGGTACTGTACATTAATTAAAAAAAATGTCTGGTTGTGTACATTTAGTAAAACCATCATTTGACTTAGTTTGATGTTGGCATTGTATAGTTTTACTGTTTATCGCCTACTCCATTTGAATTTAGGGAACATTTTTATGAAATTTATATAAGCAACAACAAGATGGTGCAAGAAGACCAGATTAATGAAAACTGTTGCATGAAGTCTACACTCTGCAAACTGCTGAATAAGACTCACAATCATGCAACTGAAACTGCAAACATGTAACACCTACAGCCTCAATGGAAATTTACTGCTGTGGCTGGGGATTTTTAAATACCTGACAGGAATACAGCCAGTTTTTAATCATTTAAAAAATTGAAGAGTCAGTGTGTAGTGTGTATAAAGCTGAAGAGAGTTAAATGTTGGTCTTAAATGTGAGAAAATACACCCCCCCCCACACACACACACACACCCAGACACACACACACACACACACACGCAAAATTGCTCCAACTGTATGTCTCAGGATAACGGACAAAAAATCTTCATTTTTAAAAGTAGTCTTAAATGGGGGAGTATTTCAGAGTGCTTCAGAGATGTCTTGAACTGTTGTGAAAGTTGGAAGCACCGAGACAGGAAGGAGAGCATAGTGCAGTTACTAGATGATGTAGAGATCATAAAGATGACCCAGGCTGATCATAAACGTTTTTTACATCACAGATTTCATTAGTAATCTAATATATCCAATAACACACAAACAGTGTAGAAATTGCCAATTGAAGCCCAATCATTTTAGAAGTACCATGACTGGACTACTCTATTAATGATCTCTGGACCAAAAAGCTACCATGTACAATATGTGGATTGTAAATATGAATGAATAAACACACCGGTCAATTAAGACCGGCTTCCTTTCTTAGCCCTACGTATAACATATGTTGAACAAAAAGAGTACTAATCTGATCTTTCCTTGTAGCTCTGGTGGTACCCTTATCTTTTGTACCATTAATAAGTATCTTTTACAAGAAATATGGATAAAGTGACTTCAGTATACCTTCAAAGAAGATTTTACCTCCCACTTTCCAAAAACATGCCGATTATTTAATTGGCTACTCAAATTGCCCCTAGGGGTGTATGCGTATGTGAATGGTGCCCTGTGATTGGCTGATGTCCCAAGATAGACTCTGACCAGGATCAAGCGGTTACAGAAACGAATGAACGAAATGTTTTTCATGTAAACAGGAAACGTTACCTACCCTGGTTTGTGTTCATGCTTGCAAAGTGCAACAAGAAGCTAATGATTGACGTGACAGCCTGAGCTGTCCAGATACTGCAAACGTGTAGCCATACAATGCAAACACACTTTCTCTTGCTCTCTCATTTTCTCTCTCTCTCTCTCTCACACACACACACACACACCGAGCAGTCTCATTAAATCACAGTTCCTCTCTGCACACCATTTTCCTTTCCTAGGCATCTCTGTAAATCTGTTAGCTCACTAGCCAAGGCCCAGCAGGACATTTTTACAGAGATATGAGATGTTCCCTGCACACTGGCTGTATTAATGTTTTATTAGTCAGTCCTCAGCAGTTATCCTGTCCTCACTGGTACCCGTCTCAGCCCCAATGGCAAGCACAGCCCCCAACTACAGTACATGCTGCAAACTAAGGCTAGCTCCTAAGTTTCAATCTTATAATGCCTGTGATATTTTAAACACCTTCTCTTAACATTTTGTCCACCTGCTGAGAATATGGATCTATCTGTATTTCTAAACATTTTGCTGCATTCGCTTTTAGTACTTTCCCTGTTTCTTTAATGATCTCGTTCTCAGCACTACCCTTGCTCTATTGCGATATCTATTTTTGCAGGGGTTGACAGTCTCTCCCGCCTGTCTGTGCTATCTGCTCCAAACATCATCAGACCAAATTTCCAGTCAAGCATTGGTTATGACAAAGAAAACAAGTGGTTTTGCGGAGGAAGACACAACCTCCGGTGGCACGTCGAACGTCTCCTTGTCATGGCATCCATTTTTTCTGGGGTTTATGCGAGTTTAAACATTGAGGGGAGAGGCTGTGATGCTGTGCACTTTCACACATTTCTTCATTTTGCAGCAATCTGTTGCATCTCACAGGTATTTCAACACAGCATGAAAGTGCACATTTATAATGCAGAGTTCTCATCTGTCCTCCCTCTGAACGATAAATACTTTTCATCAATGCACTCTTCGTTGGACTGAATAGCTAATAGATAGATATTTAGAATAGATTTTTTTCCCCCACATATAATTTGCCACTGGTGGCATGGTGATGAAGCGTGTAGAGTTGCCACCTCACAGCTGCCACTAATTCTGGGATTGACTTCTGGGGTTGAATGCATGTTTAATGTTGAATGCAACTTCCTGTGTACTCTCTCTCTCTCTCTCTCTCTCTCTCTCTCTCAGTCTCCAATTCAATCCTGAGATTTTGTTACTGTCTTTGTAGAGTTTTCCGTGTTCTTCTTGTGGCTGCACGAGTTTCCTCTGGTTTGTCTGGTTTCCTTCCACCTCCTAAAACATGCAGGTAGAAGCTATGCTTAATAGTCCCTAGGTGTGAATGAGTGAGTGTGTGTGTGTGTGTGTGTGTGTGGTGCCCTGCAATGGGCCGAAATCTCATGCATGGTGTATTCTCTCCTCACCACCAATGTTCCTGGTATAGGCTCTGAATCCACTGCGACCCTGACCAGGATAAGTGGTTACTGAAGTTGAATGAATGAATGAATAATTTGTCACTACTTATATATTGTTTAATTTGAACAAAAAATAATCAGATTTGAGTGTTTAGCATGTTTGCCTCGCACATCCAAAGTTGGAGCGTTGGGTATTTCCTCTGTGTTCTCTCATTTCCTGCCCCAGTCCAAAGACATGGTGTAGGTTGATTAGCATTTCCAGATTGTCGGTAATGTGTAAATGTGTGTGCGATTGTGCCCTGTGATGGGTTGACTCCTCACATCCCTGTGTAGGATAATATCTATGGAATTTGGATAGATGGATAGAGTAGTTAGCATACTCAAATACATTTCATACCATTATTACTACATTCATTCATTAACGATTTAAAAAAAAAAAAGTTATAATATTATACATAATTGTCTATATATAAACAAAAATATATACAAATGTTCTAGTATCTACATTTTGGGGGGGAATAAATAAATAGAAATTATGTATATCTTAAACTGCTACTCATTTAGCCCAGAATTAGATTGTGTTCTTTCAGGGTTACAAAACAGTACAAATTGCTAAGCTCTAAATGACCAAATCTAGACCTGTTTACAGTACATCTAATTATTTCAACCTTTGTTCTCTTAATTCAAAAGTTAAAAAAATAAAGCAAAGAAAAAAAAAATCTGTGCTAAACGTTTGTCATTTTCTAACCTTCTTTTTTAGTTGTTTTCTGATCTTATAATATAATTAAATTATTAGCTTCCTTCTCCTTGTATAAAGGAGTTTAGCATATTTCCAGAGCACTTTTAATATTATCTGTGAACAAACTTGAGAGTTAAACTTTCCCTAACAATTCTGTCATTTAAATCCACCCCACACTAACAGTTTCTGGTTCTAGTACATGAAAAGCTTTACATTGTCTCCCAGTGTTAATACCAATGAAATTAATCTGTAATTTGCTATATCAATGGTATGTGTATACACAGCAAAATCCCCAGTGTTGATTTAACACACAGAGTGTTGAATTTGCACACTACAGTGTTTATATAGTTCAACTGGACTGTATAGTTTGTTTAGTGAATCTATGCCAATGCATGAGTCATCACTGGGTCATCTTAACAGGCAGGAAGACAACAACGGAGACAATAATGTCAGACACACACCGCAACATTTGTAATGTTCTGAGGTGTTGAGCAATTTTGTGGTCGGTTATGGCCAGAGTCATGTTTAAGGCATAAATTATGATCTGTTTGACACCAGTAGAGAGCAACAATAGGGGCTATACTTGCATGAAGGTCACTGGTGCACCAGTCGTCCTCTTATTCCTGGGCTGAGAAAAAATGAGAATAGCACTCCTTTAGAGGCTGTCTCATAAATCAAAGGTTTATTACATTTTTCTGTTTCAGTTTGTAGCTTTGTTTAATCTTCTACCTTTGCTCGTTTTTATAATCCTCTTTAAATCTATGCATCTCAAATGTTCTAGACCTGTTCCTTAAATAAACTATCAAGGCCTGTTTCGACTGTTTTTGTATTTTTGGAAATTCTCAGAAAACCTTTAAATGCATTAGTCCTTACTCAGTTGAGTCAAAAAAGAATAGGTTCCTCATAGTGCTAGATAGTATGCAAGATGAGCTCTTCCTCTTTTCTGTGTAATATAATGAAATTGTGACCTTTGCCAGAATACACATTTTTGCGGTTTAAGTACACCTGAAACAAGTTTCTGTAGAAATTACACAATACACGCTCTGTTGAACACCTATGATTTGTTTTCCTATTAATGACTTCTTTTATTGCGTTTGCAAAGACTTGCCGGCCTTGCAGATTGAGTCTTTTTCTGCCTAGTGGTTCTGTGGCTTCCTGTTTAGTATTCCTTGTGTTTTACCACGTTAAGCATTGTCTCATTTTCATTGACGTCAATTTGAATATGTACATCAACCGCCAGCCTCGAAGTGTGTCACTTACATTTTATCAGTAGTTTTTAGCAGTTTTTACTGGAGTCTGTGGTCATGTGAATTTTGCGGTCTCCTTAAACTTTCCCACAGAGTCACCCTGACATTTGACATGTTGCATTTTGCCATGTGTTGAAAATCAACCACATTTACTTCTTACTTTATGTCTTACGGCATCTGATGCATCACTGGCTAAATTTCCATATCATTGAGAATTTTTTTTCCCACCAGATTGAGATCAAAGTATCTCCAAAACCACACTCATGTGGGTCTGGCTAACATGTCTGCCATTAGTCTTCTCAACTAATGGCCATCCCCAAACTGACTCCTTTAGCCACAGTATAATGATTTATTCTCAACATACAGCCTAAACTTATGGCATGTATACTGACATGCCACATATATAAGCTTTCCTAGACTGTTATGATTCCATGTTGTCCATGTAGTCTTGGTTTCTCAAAAGATTTCTTTTTCATTCTTGAATTTATTTATTTATTTTTTGCTTTTGCACAGTGGGCCTTGGTTGGCTCTGTGGATCTAAAGCCACTGATGTCTTTAAAGCTGCATAGATAATTGCACTGTAACAGACACCTGAAAATGATATTCTGTATTATTCCAAGCCATTCTACCCAGTGCATAAGTAGCAGCTCAAACAATTAGTTCTCCTTTTCAGCCTTTTCAAACTTTCCCACTGAGACAGTCAGACTTTTGATGCACTGCAAGAATGCTTGTAGAAAACCACAATAAGCATCATACTGAGCTTAAAAACTGGGTTAAAGCTGCCTCAGTTATCTGATGTGTCTTTGATATCATTTCTAAGCTATTCTGCAATATGGGTCAAGAGTAGCAAATGGGATTTAGAACATTTGAAAACATTAGTAGCTTGAAATGGGATGAAAGACATGCCTCTGGAAAAGGCTTCTTCATTATCATCATTTGAGGGTTGAGCTGAACATTTGAGGGTTAAGTGATTTCTCAAAGGCCCAGTGGTGGAGCACTGGAAGTGCTTTCTTAGTTTTCAGGTGTTCCTCAGAGACTTTACAGAGTTTTTATGAAGTTGGTTGGACATGCCCGCATCTCTGTCAATCCTTTTAGTCTGATTCCACCAGAGAAGCTCAATTTGGATTAAGATTGGATGACTGGGCAAACCAGTCTGTTATAGGCTTCCTCTTCATAAACCTTTTCAGAGCCTTCCATTAAGTTTGACTGCAAATCAAATGACATGGAATTTTTAGGCAATGTGTGTTCAAACTTTTGACATTCAGAATATATATATATATATATATATATATATATATATATATATATATATATATATATATATATATATATATATATATATATATATATGGGTGGGTTACTGGCACTCACTGCTGTATGCTGGGAGGGCAGAGTTTTTGGAGCAAAGGGTGAGAATGCATGAGTGGGGAAGCATCCTCTTTCTTTGGTAGTGGGAAGGTAAAATCAAATATATGTCCAATGCACTGGCCACCTGAAAACCTAAACATAACTCCTTCTGGGAATACACAGCAGGCAGACATTTTTCTCTTGGAGTCATAAGGATGGATCTTCTTGTCTACAGCAAAAGACATCTTACCCAGGGGCTTGGGTGAGCAGCCAGACTGGTGGCTTGTTGGCTTGTAACAGCACTTGGTTCTGCCAGAACCTTGAAGCACCCAGACAATAGGGGTGGCTTGTGGGGGCAGTGAGTATGGTGTTGCCTTCCTGTGTAGGCAGTGAGTTTAAATGCCTCATCCTCCTTCTTCTTGTCACATCACCTTAATGCTGCTTAAGGGTTAGTGCTCTACAGGTACTCCTGCAACATGCCTTTTCTCACTGACAAGCACACCATAGAGATTGAGCCAGAGGGCAAGTCTGTCTTTCACATAAAATCCAGATATGCCATGCTTCAGGTCAAGTGAATCTCTCCAGTGATGCCTCATATTCCTTGTGCATGCAGGAAGTACAGGCAGAAGCTATTTCCTAGGTCTGATGGGAGGGCTTGAAAGTTTTTCATCATACACATATAGGTCAACTCTCATATTTAGTGTGATTTTGAAGCAATCTGATTTTGGTGACCAGCTCACACACCTCCAACATGATATCAGTTGGCTCGCTGGCATGGAGCATGGGTGGAAGGAATTGTGTCATCATCTGCAAAGTCCTCAAATTCATTAGCTTCCTTATCATCCTTTCTGGAGTTGAGCAGCATCCAGAGCTGCTGTACTGTCACAATGGCAAATAAATTGTGCTGTTCAGAATCAAAGTTCTAGGAGGCAGTGACAATGAGCAGAAGCTTCCTCAGAATGTTTTAGCCTCATTCAAGTAACCTAAAAGTGATGTGAATTTTTCACTGTGATAAGAACACAGCAGGCGACAAGACATGCTTGCAACTGCTCTGTCTCAGAGGCCTCAGGTGCAAAGGCTTTAGAGAGCACCATGCTAGAATGGAAACTCACTAACTGTGACCGACAGGTGGACAGCATTGTCAGTGTGAAAATGTGATAAACAATGTGGCAAAGCTACAAGGTAACATGTCAGACATGTTGCAATTGGATGCTTCTACAGAGGTCCCTCTTACAGGTGGATTTCAAATATGAGATGATAAGAGAACGTATACTAGTTATTACAAGACCTGAAATAGACACAAACCACCCATCCCCCACCCAAATATTTGCCCCAAAGCAGTTTAGTCTTTCAGAATTTACATATACTTTCAAGATGCATCATCAGAAGGAAGGTTTCCCATTATTCAAACTAGAAAAGTTTGTTCTGGAGACTAATGCTGTAAAAGGCTATTAGGTTTGTTTACTACAGATGTATTGAGGGTTTATTTTGACCAGTGCGTCACTGTAAACAGTGGTTAGAGGGGACAAAGATAACATGTTTGAGAGGACGTTATTAGATAGTAGTACAATTCCTTCATGAGTCTTAACCTCAGGGCAAATGGACAGGGTCTTAACTCATCTAAATAAATAAAAAATTCAAAGCATGACCCATAGAACTTCACAGCAATCTAGGCAGGCTGCAGGGCATGAAAACTACTTTGGTTTTTTTTATGAGTAGGTTAGATGAGTGGAGAGAGGTTGTTCTGTTGGTTGCAGAGCGAGAGGAATAGTCTGAATATTTCATCAGCCTCCTCTCTAAAAATACAGGGGAGGAAAAAAGGAATCAAATTTTGACAGCATTTAGCTGTACTTTGACTTCCATCTCCCAACCACCTCCATCATTCTATCACTCGTTTTTGTCATTCCTGTGACATTCCTTCACTCCATCAATCTTTCTCTGTCTGTCTCATTGTCTCTCCCTTCTTGTCTGACTCACATGTCTTCAGCAGGCTTGCTTGTGATGCAGGAAAGGTCTCCCTGGAGGCAGTTGCTAAGCAACTGGCTGCTATTGGATTATGGGTTAAGTTCAAGGCAAAGAAACACACCATGCTAGATGGTGTATGTGTGTGTGCAATGATGAAACATAAGGTGTTGCTTGTATGTGCTGTGTTTGAGCATCTGTGTCTGCATGTTGGTGTGTTTTGTGTGTGTATGAGGTTATAAGTACAGAGAGTCAAAGCTTTAAAGTAACAGGTATTCCTGCCTTAAGGCTCTGTGCACATAGCAACAGACCCCCTCCTTTCCTTCTTACCCTTTCTGAGATTCAGTATATATGATTAGTATAGAATTTGATGAAGAGACAAAGACAGAGAAAAAGTTACATAAAACTTAGAACCCATCTGGTGGGTAGAGTAGAAAAGGTACCATGTGCTGTACCCGATGACAGGGGGTATTTTGCTAAGTGCAAGAGGCACAGGCCCTCCAGGCATCTCCGATCCTCCCGTAGGACTGAATCGTGATACAAACCTATGAATCTATTACTCAAATCTATGAATGAAATCTATCAATACCACAATATATGGTAAAATCTAGATGTAGATGTGACAGTTTCTGGTTGTTTTTTTTAATCACTTACAACTGTCCCTCTCACTACTGAGGTCATAAATGTGAATTATTACTTCATAATCTGTGGCCATGCTGAATGTCTGTCTCTGCGAGTGTGTGCATGTGTGTGTATTCCGAAGCTAGTAATGTGAATGAATTCTGCTGTCACTCTGTTAACTGCCTGCTGTTCTGGGAGCTTCCAAATGGAAAGGGAGGGAGGAAGTGAGGGAGAAGAATGGTGAGAGAAAGAGAGCACCACACGAAAAGGGAGGGAGAGAGGAACAAGTGAGGAAGAGAGAAAAGAGGGAGAGAGAGAAAGGGAAGAGCTTAGAGCTGTACTGAGAGGGAAAGAAGAGACACGCCAAACAGGAAGTGAAATAAGGGAAAAGAAGACTTTGGTAGGATGTAAAGGAATTATACGCCAGGAGTGCTAACCGGAATCCTCTTTTTTTTTTTCTAGAAGAAATGATATAAAGAGCAAACAGAATAACTGAAATAGGAGAGAAATTTTTGCCTGGAACTGCCGTCATTCTCCTGCTCCTCTGTACCTCCCTCGGACGTTGAACCCTGTTGAACCCCTAATGCTTGGATACATCTATCATATCCATGTGCTCCTGAAAGTTTCTGAATCAACAGACGAAAAGAAATGCGAAAGAACCAGGAAGAAGCATGAACTCTTTTTTGAATCTTCAAACTTGGACCATTCGTAAGGTATGAAGTCTCTAAGGGGTTTGTACCTGTAGCGCACTGAGGGATGTATGCAGTTTTGCTTGACAAAGTGAGATTCACTTCAAGTTACTTATAATGAAAGATTCATGCAGACAGGCATACTGGAAGACAACCCCATGCTGTCCGATGCCTCGTAACACCGGCAAGCACATAAAGGAGACAAGATTTTAGCATCTCTGCAAGACCAAACTGACGACTCCACAAGGTTTGGCTAAATCCTGAGAACAATCTCTTTCCCTAATCTTATGACAGACTACAAGTTTTAGGAACCTCTCAGAAGCCTGCTGTGTGGGAAAGCCTTTCCACTGCGCACTCAGAAAGAAAGAGAAGACCTCAGAGGCATAGTGAACAACAATAATAATAATAATAAGAAGAAAACGAAGAAGAAGAAGAATTAAAGAACCAGGAGAAAGGGACAGACAGCCAGAGCTGGCTGTGGCAGGAACAAGGGAGCAGGGGGAAAGGGTGAAGAAGAGATGGGACTTCATGGGCTTTTGTGAAAGCTTGAAAGAATGGAAGCAGCTCCAAAATAAAAAGCAGAACAGGGAGTCCCTGCAATCCCCCTGGTACAATGCGTGGTAAGTAAAATAATGGGACTTTGAAGAATTTAAATGGATTTATGAAAAAAGTGAGAGTGTCTAGGCTTGTGTGGGTGGATGCATTTTTTGAAGATACTTCTGACAGGTAGAGATTTCATGTTTTAGGGAAAATATTACATAGAACAGATGCTCGGTTTAGGTTTCAATCAACCAGTATAGTAATTTCCTAATTACTAATTTCCATTTCCACATTTTTCACATTTTCTAAACTGCTATAAAATCAAGGGGTATTAAAAATTTAACAAAGGGGTTTTCTTTCATCTGTAATGGCTTTATCCCTACTGGTTTGACCAAGAAGTCACTGTGCTAGGGGTCAGGCAGTAGGCCCAGAAGATCAGGACTGACTCGGTACATGATGAATAATATGCTAAATGCATCAAATGATCTTTAAGTCTGGCTTCTTGTCATACGGTATCCTCCTTCCCAAAAACCCCTCACTCTATAAAGCTATAAATTATTTCTTTAACCATTAATATTTAACACCCTAAATGACAGACTTATAGTAGTATTACTTTAGAAAATGTGGACTGATGAAGCAGGTATTTTTTTTTTCTTCGAAATCTTTTGCTAGTATATAGGCAGTCTATTGCTGCATGAATATTCCTTGTTGTAAATATCAAATGAATCACTGAAAATTTGTTTTAATTTAACAATATGGCTGCAACGTCAGTATTCAGCAGCTTATAAAATAGCACTTGATCCAGCACATCCTTCTTTCTGCATGAACTAGAAGTACAGTGTCAGAGAGTATGAGGCTTAGGGAGAAGTGACAAAGCCTCTGTCTACTGTTGATGATCGAACCAAATAACTGGACAGGCCACACACACACAAACACAAAAATTATATATATATATATATATATATATATATATATATATATATATATATATATATATATATATATATATATATATATATATATATATATATATATATACGCTCTCTATGGACTTTCCAGGGACAGCACAATTGGCCGTTCCTGTTTTGTTGAATGTATTTATATGTCTAAAACCTGAATTAATAGGTCACATATTTCAGCACTGGATTTAATACTGCTCCTCACTCAAACTGATTTCTCTTGTTGGGCTGATATGATGAGACCTCATGACATAAACCGCAAAAGGTCACAAAGAATATCTCACACTTCTTCGTGTGCTACATCACTTAGACAACCTAAATCAGGATTCTGTACAACCATCGCAGCCATGGGATTCAAGTGATCAAAGCAGATGAAGCTGAAGAAAATCAGGTAACTAGCTTAGTTATTGCTGGGATAAATAAATAATGAGCATACTAGATATGTTCCAAATAAATTTTTCAAATGTTGTCCACTAATCAAAGGGTTGGCGGTTCGATCCCCGGCCCACATGACTCCACATTCTGAAGTATCCTTCAGTATCCACCAATTTGCTCCCGATGGCAGGCTAGCACCTTGCATGTGTGTGTGAATGGATGAATGAGAAAGGCTCTTTGTAGAACCGTTACGGATAAAAAGGCGCTATATAAGTGCAGACCATTTACCATTTATGATGTACCTGATGACACACCACCACAGTCACTGAAATAAAATATTCAGCACAATAAATAGGAGCTTAAAGATTTTAATGAGGATTTTTGCTTTTGACTATACAATATCTTTTCTAATCTTAGCTGTCATGATAAAAACAACTCAAGTCTCAAAGGATATCATTATATACTGAGGTGCCAGATTATTAGTTACAGCGGAACCTCATCCAATGAGGAATATCTGCATTTTATTCATGTTTCCTTCTGAGAAGACAGTGTTTAATCACTTTAATTTCAAGGTTGATAGAATTTAGGCCCTGGTCTATTGATTTACAGAACCCTGATCAATTTTTGACCCCAATATACATTAGTGTGCACCTTCATTTGCTGCCTTTAAAAGAAAAAAGTTAAATCTGCCGTCTGGGGTTGCCTACACTTAATGCAGTCAGTGTAACAGACATGTGGGTAAATGTTGATGTATTATATTCTCCTGTTTCACTTGCTCTCAGAACTCCTGGTCCCTTAGACTGAGGACCTAATCTATGATCAATATGTCCCTGTCCAACATTATTGGATGATTGTGTTCAAATATTAATGCTGTTCAAATGGTCGCTAGAGAGCAAGAATTGGATCTGTTGAAGTGTTGCAGTATGTTAAAGATTGACATCAGGGTTTCAACCTTTAAATCCATGAGGAAGATTCTTTGCAGCTTATATGTAATCTTTTCAGCTTTGTAGATATTTTACTTTTAGGGGCTGGGAAATAGCGGGGCTTGAGATGTTGTACTGTAGGTATAACATTGTTTCACAAAGCATCATAAACCTTTACTGTAGTACAAAAGTGTCAAAGATAATTACGAAAAAAAAAAAAAAACACTGATGTTGAACTGGAACGTAGACAAAATTGCTATTAAGGCTGTATTTTTTCCATATTATGATTTTTCCTGTAAATGGCTTTATGAGACAGCATAGGAGAGTGGGGAAAATTATAATGTAGTATACAGCCATGTGAAAAAAAATAGGTGCAGCCATGGAAATTGTTGTGTGTTTTTTTTTTTTTTTTTGGACAAATTTGGACAAGCATTTGATTCTCTTCGAAACAGTTCCTATTAATAAAGTTGATACACTCTATCAAATAACATAAAATGTAAAAAGTAAGTACATGGAGAAAGTAAGTACACCCCTACATTCAAGTGTTCAAGATTGGGTGCCAGTGATTAGAACCTGCTTAGGGAGTGCCGGTGGAACCTGTCTTATTTATACCCCTCTCATGTCTAGTGTCTAGTGTTCCCTTTGTTGTTGAGGTGTGTGGAGTCATCATGCCAAGATCTAAAGAGTTCTGTAAAGCCTTCAGGAAAAAAATAGTGTGGATGCCTATGAGTCTGGTAAGGGATATAAAAAGACCTCCACATTATTTGAAATACATCATTCCACTGGAAGGAAAATAATATAAAAGTAGCGTAGATTTCAAACAACTTCCAATTTGTCCAGGACAATTTTTAGTTGAACAACTTGTGTGCTTAGGGTCATTGTCTTGCTGCATGACCCACTTTCTCTTGAGATTCAGTTCACAGACCGATGTCCTGATATTATTCTTTGCAGGTATAATTCAGAATTCATTGTTCCATCAATGATGGCAAGTCATCCTGGTCCTAACCCAATCCATGATACTACAACCAAAATGTTTCACAGATGTGATAAGGTTCTTAGGCTGGAATGCAGAGTTTTACTTTCTCCAAACATACCGCTTTTCATTTAAACCCAAAAGTTCTATTTTGGTCTCATCCATCCATATTATTTCCAATAGCCTTCTGGCTTGTCCACATAATCTTTGAACTTCAGGCTGGCAGCAATGTTCTTTTTGGAGAGCAGTGGCTTTCTCCTTGCAACCCTGCCATGTACATCATTGTTGTTCAGTGTTCTCCTGATGGTGGACTCATGAACATTAACATTAGCCAACATCAGAGAGGTTGCTTAGAAGTTACCCTGGGTTCCTTTGTGACCTCGAGGACTATTACACGTCTTGCTCTTGGAGTGATCTTTGTTGGTCAACCACTCCTGTGGAGAGTAACAGTGGTCTTGAATTTTCTCAATTTGTACACAATCTATCTGACTGTGGATTGGTGGAGTCCAAACTCTTTAGAGATAGTTTTGTAACCTTTTCCATCCTGATGAACATCAGCAATTCTTTTTCTGAAATCCTCAGAAATCTCCATTGCTCGTGCTGTGATACACTTCCACAAACATGTGTTGTGAAGATCAGACTGAAGATGATAGACACCTGTTCTTTGACTAAAACATTGTACTCACTCACACCTGATCGTCCCATTGATTGAAACACTTGACTTTAATTTCATCTTCAGATAAACTGCTAATCCTAGAGCATACCTACATGTTTTTGCCACTCACATATATGTAATATTGGATAATTTTCCTCAATAAATAAATAAGCAAGTTTAATATCGCTGTCTCATTTGTTTAATTGGGTTCTCTTTGTCTACATTTAGGACTTGTGTAAAAATATGATGATGTTTTAGGACATATATATGCAGATATATATAGAAAATTCTAAAGGGTTCACAAACTTTCAAGCACCACTGTAGAACTCTTTAGTGTCCCCCAGAGAGACCTCTGAAGAACCCTTAAGAAGAGTTCTATATTTTCTAAGACTGTAGGAGCCAGGTAAAGAAACACAGTGGTAAAAACTGTCTGCCTAGAGAAGATGCTTCATCTTGCAAGCTCATGCTGTGAATGTCATGCTGTGATCATGTTTTTAGATATGTCACACAGCAAAACCGACATAAGCCTAATAGATTCAGTTTGTAAATGATCTAAATACCAGCTGTCAAATTATCCGTGTGCCATCAATGACAATGCATAAATGGCTGAGGACAAAGTTTGGCTTGAATACTAATATAAATCCGGGAAATTTAGCTAAAAGATGAGCCAGTGATCATTCAGAGACTGATGTGGATGAGGCTGATCAAAGTGTTTACAAATTCCCTGTCTTAAATGTGTAATACTTTGTGTCACTAATGCTGTTTATACATAAATATTTCAGATTAAAATATAGAATATTTGCTTAATAGTTTTCATGACCATATTTATCATTTTAGATTTATTACATACACACACAGATTAGCGAGAAAGGAAGTGTGTGTCGGTAAAATGTGGCCTACATTAGCTGTGCTGCTGCACGTCAAATAGCAGCTGGGACCTTCTCATAATTTTAATCATTTCCACATTCAGCAAATTCAGTTTGGTAAACGTCAGATTTTATGTAGAATATTTGTAAAAATATTTGCTTGCAGAATTCCACAAGATCATAGGTAGGAGAGAGAGAGAGAGAGAGAGAGAGAGAGGGGGGGGGGGGGGGGGGGGGTTATTGCTATCTCTTGTTTTTCTGTATCTTTTAATAATTGCTTGAACAGGTTTGATCTTGAGCCCAGGTTACTGTCTTACTGTTTACTGTGGGAAGCTCAGGTTACAGGTTACTGTGGGAAGCTTCCTTGCCATGCACATGCTTTCCTCGCACTTCCCAAAAACATGTTGGTTGTTGGATTGAGTATGCTAAATTGCCCCTGTGTGTGAAAGTTGTGTTTTGTGATGCCCAGCAATGGACTGTTTAGGCTACACCTCATATTTCATTAATTTACACAATGACTATTTGTCTTAATTACTACAGACGAGTGATCAACTTAAAGTAAATAAAAACATAAAATGGGTTAGGAAGGTGTTGGGCCACCACTGGCTGCCAGAACAGCAGAACAGCTGCCAGATATAACTTCATATCATCTGAATTCTTATCAAAGTTGTAAAGGTTATGCATACTACCATTCATACATATCAAATGTAATCTAACCAAATCTAATCACATCACAGTCACCCAATGATGATCTAATACTCCAGACCACAATGTTGTTCCTGGAACAAAAATATATTTTGATACTGATCCAGGAACTGGAGATCGTGAAGGCTTGAATGACAACAGTGTAATGATGCCCAAGTCTCCTGCCCAAGACTGGCTAAATATGACTAAGGGAGAGAGAGAGTACAAGCAAGAGAACAAGAAGAGAGATAGGGAGAGAGGAGGGAGAAGTGGACAGCCATCTAAAGCCATAAAGAGTTTGATAAAGAGCCTGCGCATGTCCTGGCATTATAAGTCTCGACTCACTCCAGCATCACAATATGAGTCATCAGACTCTGTGTGTGGGGGCAGATGGAAAAATACATGTGTATGTTTGGGTGTATACTAATGAATCTCTGGCATCATCTGTTTTGCTCTTTGAAGCTCAGATAACAAAAATCAATAATGACAAATTATTTTAATCTTGAATTTGTGCATTTCTAATGCTGTCAGTTTGAACAATGTGGTTTTATTTTTTATGAATGATCTTGAAGCAACAAGCTTAATATAAACATAGACTATGTCAACCTGATATAACTTAAATGCATCAACGAACCTCGTTTCTCTGAAGTGACACTGTAAAGAGTGTTTCTTGCTCTTTTCCTCAGTCCCCGTCTCTCTTTCTCGCTCTGCTCAGTGGCCCATAGTAATCTTATTACTTCCTTCGTTATGCAATAACCCCCAAACACTGGGGAATAAGTCACTACTTTCATGTAGTGATTTTTGCCTTGTCTACATTCAGAGGTCTACTAAAGGTCTGTGTGTGTAAAACCACGTAGAAAACTGATAACACCCACAAAAACTTGCAAGCTAATTTACTAACAGTCTATGGAGGATTGTGTATTGTCTGTTTTGTGTGTTTGCATAATGAGTATGGAATCTGGGTCATTTCAGGCTAAATGTGAATATAAGGCATTGTCAACGGAAATATTTTATTTTAGCACCAGCAGTGTGGATTACTGCAAAATCACTATGGGAACATTGATTTCAGGTGTAGATGAACATGGCTGAAGGGCCAGTATTAAATTAGCAAAAGCCTTTTTACACCATTTAAAGACAAAATAAAACCATTCCTAAATTATGTCTCAACAGCTCAAAATAATGAAAGAATTTCTTGAAATTGGCTTAGATTTACAGCAGTAAAGTTCATGGCTTCATATTAAATATCCTTCACACGTTCGTACCTGATCCCAACAACGTATAAAGAAAGGTAATGAAAAGGATTTCCTTACATATACCAATAAACAAATTAGTAACTCATTTCATTCTTTAATTTAACCTTATTTTGTATTTTGAACAGTGTCTCAATGTTTTTAATTCTATATATATATATATATATATATATATATATATATATATACTGTCTGATTCACAAACATTTTGGTTTCATTTTTCTTGAACACTGATTTTCTATGTATTCACAGTACGTATGCAGTATGTATGTTGATAAATGCCAATCACTCCATAAATTGCAATGCACATTTATGCTACAACTAATTACTACTAATTAATGTTTAGTGACACCCATAAAACTCCTTAAAAGGCAAAGCTCACAGAGAGCTAAAAATGGCAAACTGACGAACTAAACAGTGAAAAAGTGTGTTGGAGCAGTGTGTTAGTGTGTGTTAGCGTGTGTTAATGCCGCACATTGGCGACCATAGACACACGCTGTTATACAGTGCCATTTATTTTGTCCTAATTGAATGACTAATCTTTTCTGTCTTAATATATGGAGTTATTTTGTATTGCTTTCATTCACTTGTTAATAGGAAATGAACAAATTTCACAAAATTTTTACTAAAGTCATTTGTGCAATAAATAAATAATTGAAAAATGTATACAATTTGAAGCCGATCAACTGAGGCTGGAATTATACATACATTGACAGAAATTCAGGAATTCTCATAGTAGTGTCTTTCTAAACGAACTTGGTATTCACGAATGCCACATTTCTTGTATAAATGCTCCTGCATTATAGATGGAAATAGGCTTAGTTGAATGTAATTTCTAAAAAATCTTTCTACGTTGCTCTTTCCACACTCTTCCAGACCAGAGAGATAAAATGATCTCACATGGACTCAAAAAGTTAGGGTTGGGTCAGGGATAGTGTTCATACTATTGTTCCATGTTCCAAGTGTCCTTGCACTACTATCCTGGCTGATGGAGATAATCCACCAATCAGGTCAAGGTTTACGGTTCAACCCACCAAATCAGGACCAAAAAAAAAGAAACAGTTTAAAAGTGTAAAAATGTTCTCAATTTTTAAATCACTTATGCTCCTTTATTTTTGCAAACTGTAAGCCTTATTATGCAGTAGCTACATGGAAAATAATATCAGTATGAGTCCATAGTATGCATATGGGACTATCAACAGTTCCTTGGAGGTCAAGATGAAATGCCAGAACACTTAAATGTCTGAACATGTTCTCCCATGACATATCAAGTCTCCATCAATGTGAGAGGCCGACACGTCTTCTCTGATACACGTTAAGCCTGTAACTGCATCTTTATTGCACGTCCAGCCAGGTCTCACAGCTCTGCTAATCTCTTCAGTGCATCTCTGAGGATGTGTGTGCGGCTTTACAGACAAGCAAACATCTCACTTTTCCTCTCATATGTGTAGTGGCCTGGGAAAACCTGTTGGCTAGCACTATAGCTGAATTCTGGCAAACAGACTAAATAGTTTTTTTTCTGACAGTTCTAATTTATGAAGAGATAAATATTGTATATTTCACCAAATATCTGTCTAAAGATGCCTAAAACCTTGCTAGCTAGGTGTGATTTCCTCACGCAGTGAATGTCAGACTTTGATAAAGTTGTTGGAGAGCTACATGGCAAAATTAAATGGACATATGCATTAGCAATTTGTAGTTTTAAAACCAAAGTTTCTCATCAGATACTGACTGTCAAATTGGATGTAATGCTCCAGCACTGTCACATCATCATCAAAACAGAGAAGAGTGCTTACACACTCTGTAGACCAAGTTTTAAAGTATTTAAATGACCTATGGGGAATTGAAGCCACAGATCAGAACTCAATGAACTAACTAGTGATTATTTCAGCAATGTAAGAGCGAACATTGTTCACTCAAGTGATGAGATGATGATGAGGCTCTTTTTTGTTTTAATGCCAAAAGTGACTTTGACCTAATGTGATGAGACAGATGTGGATGATGCAGATGACCAAAATGGTTACATTTATCATTCTAAACATATAAGTAAATATATTAAAATATATAAATATGTAACATTAAAACACTTTTTTCGAGTAATCAGACTTTAACATGCTATAATTTTACTCAGAGTTGAGATCAATACAAAAGCAAAACACATTTAAGGTAGGAAAAACTGTAGTTTAAAGAATTACAGTATATGTAGTAGAAAATATCCAAATGTGAAGGGTTTTCCCAGGCCATTACACATATGAGGACACGGGACATTTATTTTATTTCTTTTACAGCGGTTTCAGCTTATGTCTTATGATTATGCATTGGTTAGACTACATAGTTCATGTTTTCTAAAATCAATAACTAGTAGGACATTGCTATCTCAGCTACAGGGTTTTCTTTATTGGGGTTTGTGAAGCCGAGAACCCAGACATCCTTCTCCCCAGGTAGGAACACAGAGTGCTACGGCCCTGGGCACTTCTCTACTCAGACAGCATGAAGCTCTGATTCAGCAACATTTCTCTATGCTATGCCTACACACTATCACCTCGAAGGAATTTTTTTTTTTTGTATTGTATACTATGTACATATTGTGTGAAGAAGTGCAGACAAGCAATATCCTAATATATATTTTCAGAAGAGAACACCGGGAAACTCCAAACTCTCGGATTTCCAGGTTGCATTGAACAAAAAATATTTCCACACTAACAAAGTACATTCAGACTGTTTCCTTTACCTTTTGCCTTGTTGTTTTTCTACCATGCTGACTACTTTAGAGCTCCCCAGAGCTACCTTGTTGAAGGATATCTGATATTACAATACTAAAATTATGTTCATAGATACTTTATTATCCTGAAGGTGTTTTGCTTATATGCCATATGCTTTCTTTTTTTCAGGCACACATTATTTTTTAGCTGTATGAATTATATTTAGTATTTCAGGCACATGTTGAATGAACGCTGTAGGCAGAGTACAGATTGTGTGTGGTATCGAGAGTACTCCTCAATCCTTCCATCGTGCCAAGGCTGAGGTGACTTTGGAGGCAGACAAAACTGGGCTACAGACGCTTCATCAGGGGAACCTGTTAGCTATTTTCAGTCTTTACAGGCTGAGAGGTCTGTCTGCTGGTCTAATGGCTTTCACTGGGCCTCCGCAGAGAAATGCTATGCGTGACAACCTGAAATGACATCACGGTTATCTAGTATCTATCCATTTAAAAAGATGTCCAATTATTAATACTAGACTGTTTTTAGGTTATTCTTGCTCAAGCAGTGCAAACCCCAGTCTGCCATGCTTTGCACATTCTTCTCTGCTCTAACACAACCAGTTCAACTCATGAGCTAATTACTGAGACTTTTACTTGCTGAGTCAAGCATATTAGACCAGGGAAAAGCCCCCCAAAAAACTCCTAGATCATATTGACTTACAAGATATTCTAAAAAACCGATGGAGAATCAAGTTCATCTTTTATTCATTTTAAACATGCCAAAGGCAAAGCCAGAGTGCTGCCTCTTCACATTCATTCCCCTGACTTAATGTCTTTGCTGAGCTATTTTTGTTCTGTCAGTGCAAACTGATGCAATCTGCGGCTGCTGGACCTGATAATGACTCCGCTCCAAGTGTGCGCAGAGCTGCGGGGATTAACTCGAGAATGACGCTTAATCCCAGTAATTACTTTGATTGATTAATGTGCCAATTAGTCTCTCCGAGATCTCAGCAGAGTTTCCTAAATCTCCTGAACTGGACTGACTGTAATTTCACAGCATGCCCTCAGTAAGTTACACGAAGTGGGAGTTTATGTCACTGAAGCACACTTGATGTAGTAAAGGATGCTGCGTTCAATGTGCAAATTCCATGTGAAGGTCTAGATTTCATGTATATCCAGAAAACACATTTACTCAGTATTTGTATCTGTATATGGCACAGGCTATGTAATAGGGTTTAGATAAAATTATCATAGTCCACTGAGTTTGATATTAACACGTTTTTTATTTGTTTCTAAAAATACTATTAATACTTCCTATATCATAATCTCTCTCCATCACACACACACACACACACACACACACACACACACACACACACACACACACACACACACACACATATATAAACAGACTACAGGCAGATATATGGAGGTGGTGTTGCCCTGACTGGGAGCTTATTAACTCAGGTCAAGGTGAGTGGTGTAATAGCCAGACTCTTTATTACATCCACTGAACACTCACTGAAACGTTTGGCGCAAATCCAAAGCTACTCGACCTTCAAAGGTACTCATTTGTTTCACAACAATTCTACTTCTCATTGGCAGCAGATGAATGGAAAAAATGTTTTATTTCAACCATGGTGGATTTTTCATCGCTGCCTTCATCCACTTTAATAAGGATGATATCCTAGACGATGACATGGCATGTGTTTTCAAGAGTTATATCATACATTTTTGAGTCGCAGTGTCATCACCAGTAGGCATCTGATGCACTTGAATAACAAGTAAAATGGCATTAGTATCTCTTTTCTCGGCTTCAACATGGCTTGCTTTTCTCCCATAGACAGCTCTCTGATCTTCATGTTTGCTTATCCTTTTCAACAATAAATGCAATCTTAACAGATGAAATTGAAGGATAAAACCAAGAGTAGATGTTCAGAGCTATTTATTGTGTAAAAAATCAACTAACAGGGTAACAAGAAACACCTGTCAGTCACATGGGTTTTTTTGTTTGTTTGTTTTTTTTGCTTGCTGACATATTAGGTGATCTGATACAAAATGTGCTATGTTCTATGTCGTTTAACACATCTACATATAAATAACAGGAAATAAAATCTGAAATGCTAAACTCTCTTCTCATACTTATCTACTGATCTCAAATCCAAATGTCTTCAGTCTACAGCAAAAATAATTGAACTGGCCTCCAATAGTTTCGGAGCGGACTGTACGTTTGCTGCTAACAAGCTGCTACTGTAAAGCAAGACATACCTCTGTGAGTGGGACATATACATTCTAGGGAGCATTTAATTGGAGGACATGAACACAAAACTAGTACAGGATGAATTATAAATAAACTCAGCAAAAAAAGAAACGCCCCTTTTTCAAGAGACTGTATTTTAAAGATGATTTTGTAAAAATCCAAATAAGCGTTACAGATCTTTAAGGGTTTAAACAATGTTTTTCATGTTTTAAACAACCATAAACAATTATTACACATACACCTGGGGAACAGTCCTTAAGACAACAGTTTACAGGTTGTTGTTTTTTTTTAAACAAAAGATCAAAAAGTTAAACAATCAAGAGAATTTTTCACAGCCTTCTTTGCTCATATTTAGCAAGGGTTCCAATATTAGTGGAGGACACTGTATATTATTATTATTATTATTATTATTATTATTATTAAACATTTTACTGCTTTCACAGAAGTGACAAACTATAAAAAGTAAGACCAGAATATCTGCAAAACATGTTTTTTGTTATGTTATTTTATTGTCCGTACACAACGCTCTGAAACACCAATTTTCATATCAGAGGCACTTTAAAGGGACTCAATGGATTGTGTAAAGTCTGTTTGTGTTATTTGATGCATTTTTATGACAGATGGGGTTAAACTGAAAGTGTGAACTCTGTTGAGGTGTGTTCAGTTTAGTTATAAAAGAACTTCTCCCTGTTGTTGTGATTTTGTTGTTGTTATTGTTGTTGTTGTTAAAAAATCATAGACTTTATCTGCGCCTCACAAGAGATTTTACATAACCCACTGTGATGCACACCCAAGCACGTCATTTCTTACAGCAATCACTGTAAAGTTTGTGACTCATAAAAAACGCTTATTGAACTCATAATTCCTACTTGGAATTTTCTGAAAGCTCTGACTGACAGTTATGACAGGCGTTATAAACAAACACAACCAAAAACATGACAGCAGCATCCACAGTTAAAGCTGGTTAGAAATCGAATTTCGGGATTTAACTTGGTTTAACTCTATATGTACAGTACAGTATGTGCATCAGACATGCCTATCATTATCATTCCCTAGTGATGACCTCATAAAAAAATCTTATAGTGTAGGTTATCTTTTTAGTTTGTAGCATTTAGTTTCTTATCCTAAAACAAGGAGATTTATGCAATTTTTAATTGTTCTATACTGTGGAAATGTTGAAACAAGAAATTTCCCAGTCTGAGGAGATTACGTGACATGTTTCAACAAGACATAACTGCACTACTAAGGGCTTTTCACACAGGGGCAACAAATTTCTCTCCACTTCCGGTATGAGAGATCAGAATTCCTGCTCAGTACAACTTTTTATACAAAAATTCATAAATAAAAAAATTTCTTGCATCTCTGTCAGGTGACCATGCTAACAGCAAGGCTAAACGTTGCTAGAATTTGTTCATATGCTATATTTTCAAAAAGGAACATGTTTTTTGACATACGTCTTTCAAAAATTCTCCAGCATTGCATTATAACAGACTTATGCAATTTTTGCATGTCATCTTCACAATATTCTTGGAATGTTGCTCTGCTGAAATATAAAAAGTGTTAACATTTCTTCATCATTAAACGTGTTTCAGCAACATTAAAGGAATGTTCATAAAATGTTACATGTTCTCAGAAAACGTTCTGACATCCTGAAAAAGAAAAAGTAGGCTGTGATGTACTTTTTCTCCTTCAAGTAGCCATTCATGTCATGTCTCTGGTAAGGGCTAAATTTAGCCATAGTAAACATAGTCTTGTTCTTCAAGCTACTTCCCTTACAGTATTAATGTTGGAACGTGGGCTCATGTAATGTTGCTTGTGTTAGAAGACCATCTCTAATGCATGCTTTGTGGACCGAATGGATTGCATCCCATCGGGACTTCATCCAATATTAATTGTGACTTCAGACTGGCCTGCTTTCTCTGAAGATATAGTTGATCGAAAACTTTCTCATGAATCATTCATATACAGTATAAGGTCAACCACAGCACTGTTGAATTCTCGATTCTGATTGGTCAGAAAGTGTTGATTAATATTCAATGTGACTAACTCTGATGACGATTCGGGCTGCAAGACAAATCGCAGGTTTATAGTGATGCACTCATTCTAATATGTTATCGTCTCTTTAGTAACAACTTATGCAGGGACTTGTAGAGTAGACGCTAAAGATAAATGGACTTAAAAAGTGGGTAATGGTTAATATGGTGAAGTTCACTGAAGTTCACTGTTTATTTGGAGTCTCCAGTGTCCTTTGTATTAGTCAACGTGAAGTTGTTCCTGTATGTTTTTTGTGACTGAAAACATCTAGGTTTGAGATTAAAAGATGAACATGAGAAGAAAGTGTAGAGTTTCAGCTTTTATTTCCTGGTATTTATATGTAGATGTGTTAAATGAGACAGAACATAGCACATTTTGTATCAGACCACCTAATTTGTAGGTGAGCTAAAAAAATAAAAAAAAATTTAAAAACGTGAGAGACAGGTATTTCTTGTTACCCAGGTGTGTCCTCTTAGACTGATTTTTTTTTTATTATTATTATTTTTTAATCAATAAACAGCTCTGGATTTAGATCTACTCTTGGTTTTAGCCTTCAGTTTCACCTGTGCGGTCTGTATTTGTTGCAAAAATAGATAAGCCAACATGAAGATCAGAGAGCTGTCTATGGGAGAAAAGTAAGCCATTTTGAAGCTGAGAAAAGCTGGAAAATTAAAACAGAAAACCACTGGTGTACTGAGCAACAGACATCGAATGGGCCGGCCAAGGAAAACAACAACAGCTGATGACAGAAACATAGTGAGAGCTGTGAAGATAAACCCAAAAACAAACAAATTGGCCTTGCCGTTCCAATAGTTTCAGAGGGGATTGTACATAAAAAGTATAAAGTATTGTCCTTTTTGTTAGCATGTTGTTAGCTTTGACAAATTCTTGTTGTATACGAGGAATTAAACACTTCAGAATGTTGTTGTTGAAAAATAATCAACTTCGGGGTAATTCTGCTTAGCATTGGGCCACATCACAACATCACTTGGTTGATTATTTTCCTATAAAAGCATACCATGTCACAGTTTATTCCTTAACAACTGAAAAAGACAAATATAGATTTAGTAAAGAGATTCTTGTCAAATAATTATCAGACTATTGAATTTCCTCAAGCCTACAGTATAGCATGCAAAAGAATGCTAATCTGCCAAGACAAGAATCTGCCAATATCTAGAAATAATCTGACGTTACAATTTGTTTAAAATTATCTCATAAAAACAAATAGTAAATTGGTCAAATAAACTGACTAAAAAGAGATCATTTAAGAGCCAGTAGGTAAGATGTTTGAAATCTTTCACATTACAGAACTGCAGTGAAGAATGTTGTGAAGATAGTAGTCATTTTCCCATGTTGATGTTTATCTGCCTGACACTGGTTTTGGGCTATGGGGTGAGTCAGATCCCTCTGTCCTTCCTCCATGCATCCTCTTCTTCTAACTCACTCTCTCCTCCTGTTTACTCGCAGAAAACATCTTCCCTGCCTACTATTATTTCATATACATGTTCAAAGGTTCTTATATATTCTTTTTCTCTCTCTCTTTTCTTCACATCTACAACTATTCTCCCCACACATTGTTTGCTGTAGCGCAGTGCCACTCCAATTCCCTCAGATCTGTATGACTCATTTGGGATGTGTGCGAGCATTTTCCTGACTGGCTCCTCAAGCCCTCCCTAATTGGGTTGGAACTAATCAAGTTTTACTGCTGAATGGCTAAACCAAAGCAGAGAGCAGGGAGAGTGACAGAAGCACATTGCAGGGTCTTCTCAGTCCATATGCTGCAACAACTGTTTACTTCCACTGTGTTCCAGTGGTGTGATTGCAGTGCTGTTCTGTGCACCTGATTAGTTTCCTAATAAAAGAAGCAGCTCATGCATGTGATTCAATTTGACAGGTAAAATGTGGGGAAACAACTGATGGAGATGGAAACATCAGTCCACAGGGCACAATCTTTCCCCACATATTTCAGTAATATGTCAGCATGATTTAAACTAATTCCTATTGAGTTTATCAACCAAAGAAAACAGCTTGTTCATGCGGAAATCTACATGCCTTCTGAACATCAACTTGTCAGAATATTAAGGTAGCAGTTTGAGAATCTATCCCATTCTCCACTTGTAGGCCAAATATAGATGATTAGCCAGGCCAGTATCTAGCATTTGCTTCTTAGTTTTGCCCTAGTGCTATGCAACTAATGTAGCTATTAAGTAAGGAAAGTAGACGCTGATTAAAAAAATATCATTAGTTTACCCAGTAGGCAATAAAAGCTCCAATGTGCCGCCCAGTCTCATGCTTTCATTGCCCAGAAACCTAATTAACTAGACTAAAAGGTAGTAGCTTAGTTAACAGTAGGTTCTGTATTTTGCTCAGTTTTGTCATGGTTTTCAAATCCCTGTGTGTTGCTGATTCATAGAAAGGTTTGCCTGCCATCTGTACAAGCTAATTAATTCACCTAATAAAAAAAAGTTCATACCAACGACAATCCAGAGGTTAGTGTGTGTTAGTTGTAGTTTAGGAACGAATAGTGCATTTTAATAAAGCGCATCACAAAATCATAAAATATTGGAACTAACTACAGCATGTTTATACATACATAAACCAGTATGCATATACTGTATGTCCATTAGAGATGTAACTAAATTATTTATTTTACATTATTTGGAATGAACAGGTAATGTTGTTCTAAACAGACTCAAATACAGATACTAATAAAGGTGCACTATTCAATCAGTTACTATTCAATGATTGGTTGGTTGGTTAATTTTACTGGTTCGTTTAATTAGTTATTTATAGAGAAAGCTTGCCAGAAAGATTGAGATTAGGGGTGTTCACTAGCAACAAAAATGCATGAACAAGCAGTCAGATATAAAGCCTGCCAGACAAAGAAAGGCTACACATTTTTTTGTATTTTCAGAACAAAAGAACCATTGATTGATTATAAAATGTGATGGGTAGTACAACAACAACACCAACAACAACAACAACAATAATAATATTATTATTATCACAAATTCCATAAATTCCAAAACAGTCGCATCAATATCTCTAGTTGAAACCTATTATGAACTGAAGTTGAGGAATTGTCAGGGCCAAAATTTGACCATTTGAGTTTTGTACAGTGTTTTTCAGTATACGTGGCAGCATAGGGTTAGGGTTCATATTTACTTCAAAGAAGAAAAAAAAATACAAGAAGGAAAATAAATGTCCACAGATGATTATATGGATATTTGCAGAACTAAATAGATACAGATACATGTACATGCACTATACACTAGAGATACTCATTAAAAATATGTTCTATACGAAAAAAAAAAAGAAAATACAACAACAACAACTGAGATTTGTAGTTATTCCTTTTCATGTATATAAATAAGTTGTTTCAATTGGTTGGGTGTGGGTTAGCTATAAATATCTGATAGGATGAGCTTGATTATTTCCATACAACTCTCAGATTATTAAAAGTGTCTGGTATGAACATGTTATACTGGGTTAGCAGCTTATGTACCTTACTAGGTACTAAGGAGGCATACTTAGTAACCTTGAGATTCAGTGTATATTTTTAGCCCTTACTATCAGACACAGACATAGTAGCGGAGTTGAAAATAAACAACAGGGCTTTATTGAGGAAAACACTAAGGCAGAGGATGCAAAAGCCAAAGGCAATAACATTGTTAAAAAAAAAGCAAGCAAAGGTTGAGGACAAAGGGGCAAAGGAAAAATCCACTGCTTAAGATTTACAAAAGCAAAGGTAGAAAAACAAAGTAAAGGTTCTTGCATGGAATATCAGTTGTAATTGGAATGTAATTCTATGAGACCTATTCCGAGTCATCCCTGATGTATATATATATATATACCAGTTTCTGTGCATTAAAGGAAACCTCCACCCTGAAAAACATTTCATATGTTTATACTGAAATAGTTCTGATGTGTTTAGTGTTTCTGGTGCTAATTTGTTGGTTGTGGCTGTATTTTCGTAATTCCCATGAGACATTAGTAGTGCCATGCTGATGTCACAGGGGGTTAGGGAGGTATTATCGTGAAAGGTGAAGCTTTAGAAGCTTCTGCTCGAGCAAGCTGAAGAGACTAAAGGACTAAAGCACTGATGCACTACTTTAAACAGAGATTAAATAGTCCAGTGAAGGACGTTTAAACAAAAAAAAATGTCAAGACAGAATTTTGTTGCAAAAAATAGCTTTGATTCTTCATTTTACTCGAACTATTGTTTTAAAACTATCCATCCTTTAATTCAATATATTCCAGTAATTAGCTGTGTAATTTCATTTCTATTCAAACAGTTTTGTGTAGAAGATCTATACTTCAGATGTGTGGGAATGGGAACTGCACACTGTATGAATATTAAGTTTGCCTGAAATAGGGTTTGGAGCGATGCTTTTATATCACCAAATCTGGATCAACAGCTAATCCTTTTTAAGCTGATCTACAGGGTATATAGTATACTACCCTATAAAACTATGAAATAAAACTTATTAATGATCCATGCTACCAGTTTTGCAGATATAAAGCAATTAGATGAGTGCTACATATGTCCTGGTAATGCTCCACTAGCTCTAAGGTCAAGGTTGGATGATGATTATTGTAGCTCTCTGCTGACATTGCAAACTTCTCCTCATCATAGAAAGAAAACTATACTCCATGTTTGTATTAGAGTCACTCTGTCCTTATTTAACAGCAGGATTTTGAAAACACATTTTAACATTTAGAAAATATGCACCAAATCGTGTGTTCATTTTGAAATATTGCAAGCCCCTTTGAATAATGCGAATAAGTGTCCTTGATTTTGTGTTCATTTCTGCGATTGAAAAATCACAAAATCCTGGAGAGACTGATATCTCTAATAGATCTAATAAATAAATAAGATGCCTAGTATTTAAATAGCTGAATTAAGTTAATCAAATAAATCTGTTCAGCAATCATAAGGTAGTCATGAATCTGAATTTTGAACTTCTGAACTGAAACTTTACGAACTTGCTTACAGAACACTCACATCGATTTCCTGTTTGCTTCAGCAGGTGTGGTGCCCCCTGGAGGTGGATATCACTGATGATAAACATGCTCCCCCATGGCCTTGCTCACGCGTGCCAGGCCATCGAGGAGGAGCAGGACAACGACAGAGAGGAGAGGATCTTGGCTATCCTGGGAATAGTTGGCACCATTCTCAACCTGCTGGTGGTCATCTTTGTCTACATCTACACCACCATCTGAAAACTGGAGTGGGAGAAGAGCCATCCAAAGATCTGAGAGGGAAAAGACTGGAAAGATTTGGATTAGTATATACACTCAGTGAGGACAGGAGAAGATGAGAAGAATGGACTAATGGACTACTTCATTTTCCAAAATATAAATATCATTCACAATCATCATTCATGCAAAGTAAATCTGAATAGTGTCCACCATTTTCACCATTAATTTAAAAAAACTCCATGTTTGAACTATTACGTTTGAATTATTATCTTTGAATGCTTTACTTACTAAGTTGTGTTGTAAATATTTGACCAATGGCATGGCGTTCTACTGTATTTCTCATGGCATGGCATTCTAATCTATTTCTTATGCAATTGATTGATTGATTAGTGACGGTTAAGCGTTTGCCAACTTTAACGATAACCCTTTCAACAAGAAGCACTGCAGATAATGGAGGCATCTGCTCAGGACACAGTTGCAACACTTGCTGGATGTCTTACTTTGAGCAAATCTGTTAAAAGGAGGGACATTTCCCTGAAATATGCAAACAGGACAGCATCCTCCGGCTCCATATACACTACTAGAGGAATAAATATCAACATGTACTTTATACTTCATGAGCTTTTCTCGACTAACAAAGTTGACAAAACGTGATATTGAGATTCCTATATGGAAGACATGCTAAGAGGCAAACTTAGCTTCTTTGGTTTACAGTATATGGTTATTCCAATGCCTAAGCAGGATCTGTAGCAGTGTACATGCTTTGCATCATTCATGGGCAGAAAAGTGGATTGTTTTGGATGTTCTGATTCACATGGCTTTTCTATAGCTTTATCAATCCATTAAAATGGGGGGTTAGAGTTTGCGCAGTATTATAACAGAAAAATGGAATGGAATAAAGTTACAGTTAAAGTTACGAGTTGCAAATGCTTACAGGAATTTCATTGTTTGTGTGAGATTATAGTTGACTCGATGACATCTTTCATCAAATTGCCTCAGCAATGCACAAGCATCGAGAACATGTCCTTACATGATAAGGAGACGTTCAGTCTTAAAAAAAAAAATTGCCTTCTTCTACTTCTAGGTCAGGCTTCCTGATTTTTTTTTCTCTAGCTAGACAAAAGCACTTCTTTAAGCTTGCAAATAAAACATTGCACAACACGTAATGATGTCTGAAAGAATGAGAGCGGACCAAATGTAATTTCTCTCCCTCTCTGACAAAATGGCACGAAGGAAGGCCAGAAATGAGCAGTGTGGTGGAGAAAAACAAGAGAGTACCGAGGGGAACAGGAGAGCCTGCAGCGAACACAGTGCCATCTGCTCTCCTCATGGACTACTGCATCACCCCCTTCCACATTTCAAACCCTAACACGCACACACACACACACACACACACATTTATATATACAACCTCTAATCTACATTGAATTGCCAGTATATCAAGTCCTAGATTACTATACCATGCAATTTAACGTATGTATGCAATCATGATCTTCAGAAACTTTGGATGAGGCAACTTCCTGTTAAGGAAACATCCATTTTCCATCCCGCTTATCCCATGGAGCCTATCCCAGGAGCTCAGGATATAAGGCAGGAGACACCCTGGACGGGGTGCCAACACATCGCAGGGCACAATCACACACACATTCACACACTAGGGACAATTTGGAAATGCCAATCGGCCTACAACATGTCTTTGGACTGGGGGAAGAAACCGGAGTACCTGAAGGAAACCCCCGAGGCACAGGGAGAACACGCAAGCTCCGCACAAACAGGACGGAGGTGGGATTTCAACCCCCAACCCCAGAGGTCCGAGGCAACCGTGTTAGCCATTAAATTATTGAGACCTCTAAGGAATATTTTTAAATAAATGTAAACAAATTGTCAAACTTGAAAAACGTGATCTCTCTATACAGGAACTCTGTTGTTGCCTTTAACCATGTCAAATCCACACGTGTAAAAATCCCTTAGTCATCCAATACCGTAGGAAAAAATAAAGATCTTTCAGCACAAATGAGGTAGATGATTGTTGAGCTTCACAGAGTAATGAATTTTAGGTAATGAATTAAAGGTAAATTCATTCAGGTAATGAATATTACATTAGCAATTAAAAATACATTTAAGCACAATTAGAGCCATAGATTATAGCTCCACATATCGGAAACTGTCGGATATTTGCTAGGAATTGCCACAAAGAGGCAGAAAATGACAAATTACTGGTTTACCAAATAATTATGGTTTTACAATTTCATTTTACTTGATTCTTGTGGATGTCAAGTCAACTGTGAAATCCAATTTCAAAACAACACACTGTTTGGAAATCATGAAAACAAAAAGAAGCCCTTCCTGAGATCATCTCACAAAATGCAGCTCTTGAACTTCACTAATTATTAGACCTACTGTACTACTGGCATTGTGTGTTGTCAACAGATGAGACCAAAAACAAACTTTTTGGCCATTCACACAAGGATATTTAATGCCAAAAGGGGACTGCATGCATAGAAACGCACCTGATAACCCACTGTAAAATATAGAGGTGGATCCATTGATGGCATCATGAATTCTGCTAACTACCAGCCCAAAACCTGGTTGGTTCAGAAGGTTCGTGCAAATGTCTGTACTGCAGTGACAATCTCAGTCTCTGGATTTGAACTCTATTGAAAACATATGGTCTGAATTGAAGAGGGATGTCCACATGGACAAACCCAACAAGCTAATATAATCTAATGTAAAATGTTCTGCATGGAGAAGTGGAGCAAGATCCCTTTAGTGTCTCCAACCTTGTTAGACATTACAGGAAGCGACTCTGTTACTCTGTTAGAGGCAGAGCTGTTATCCTCTCCAGGGCAGAGAATATTAATTGTATGTATGAGTGCCAATTCAATTCATTTTTATTTGTATAGCACTTTTTACAATGGTCATTGTCTCAAAGCAGCTTTATAGAAATGTATAAACACAGGACGCAGATTTTAAGTGTATGAATTTATCCCAATTGAGCAAGCCGGTGGTGACGGTTGGGAGGAAAAACTCCCTTAGATGTAAAGAGGAAGAAACCTTGAGAGGAACCAGACTCAGACAGGAACCCGTCCTCATCTGGGTAAGAGTGTAAAAGCAAAGGAAAGTTCATTATGGTTTTTATATGAAGTCTTCAAAGGCAATAACATTGAAACCAGTGTATTGACAAAATAATAATAATAATAATAATAATAATAATAATAATAATAATAATAATAATAACTTGCTAATAAAAAATATATTTTGTGTGTTTGAAAAGAACATGTTTAAATTCAGCTATACGGTATAATTAATAGCCAGCTTGTAATTAAGATCGGTGTATTACTTTCTAGATTTTCCTACCACAGTCTTGCTGTTTGGGGCTCACAGTATGGGGCTACACGTGCAGACATTGCCAAGACAAACCAAGACCATTTCAACATGGTTTGAGAGTGTGATGATTTGCTTCACTTTTGTTTAAGCTCAATCGGTTTCCATATGCGTCACTGTAGATCATCTAGCTTATATAATAAATGTGCCTAAAAAAAAACAACAACAACAACATTAAATGAACCCCTCAAAGTGCAATTTTATAACTTCAAATGTTTTGCAAGCTCTGTACAGTCTCTCTCCTCTCCATCATTCCCAACACTGAGTCTGTCTCACACTCAATCAGACATGCAGAGATTCACATCCAAAGAACACGATAATATACTCCCCTAGCATGCAAAACTTTTATCACATTCACTCTGTAGCATTCACACACATTCTCTCACACACACACAAAGTCCATACATGACACTCATTACTGCACCACCACCACCACCACCACAGCCCCTCCTTCATTATGGAAGCTGGAACTTCCCTGAAGCCAAAACAGAGCCTTGCTTTTCTTTTTGTAGCAGGCCTATAAAAAGCACATTGAGAAAAAACAAAAGAGAGAAGATTGCAGGAGGAGGATGAAAGAGATGAGAGTAAATAAATCATTCACTTGGAGCAGAATCTGTGCACAGTGCAAATATTTGCAGCAAGAATGTGTGGCTGTGTCTACATGGCTCAGTAATGAGAATGAGGATGTGACATGTGACGATAATAATTAAACCTAACGCGATACAAATTGGGTAATTCTGTTTATTTTCACAAAAACGTCCTATTGCCTATTACATTTTTATATTGCGAATATGCGATCAGAAAAAGTGGAAAATACTTAACTAATAAAAAGTCTATCTTGTTCAATTTTATAGTTGTTTTTTTTTCAGTACAAGCTGAAACATTACAATAAAATAGTGTCATGGCTCACTTAATTATCATGCAATAGAGTGAATACATGGGAGATTTTTTTTTCTTTGTTATTGTCAGGTCTTTTAAAGAAAGTGATACCAGCACATCTCTTTTAAATGAATAATAATGCTCCAAAAATATATAAAGTAGTCTTTACATCAAAATCAGAGATTAGTAACAATCTACAATTGCTTTTTAAGTGTCTGCATTTTACTCATGTTTCTCATTCGCCTAATACTTTTATTTACTACATTTTCGATATTCTCTGCACTACTACATTTCTCTTAGCATCAGATATCAAATCCCTAACTAATCTAAACTTTAACAGATGTGACACCTAATATCAAACCCAGAGCACTTTGTATTTATCTTGGCAGTTTGTATTCTGACAGCTACAATAAATATAAAAAGTCTACACACCCCTGTTAAAATCTGAGGGCTTTTTTGATGAAACCCAGATAAATCATGTTTTCCATCCTCAATGTGAAATTACAACATATGAAAATTAAGCAAAAAAAAAAAAATGGTCAGAAACATTTTAGGGGAAAAACGGTGGGGGGGGGGGTGCAATTACCTGGTTGCATAAGTGAGCACACCCTTTTATAATTGGGGATGTGGCTGCATTCAGAATGAACCGATCACGTTCACGCTCATGTTCAAAAGTAGTTATCATACAGATGTCATCAATGAAGTTATTCTAATTAACGCCAAATAAAGATTAGCTGTTTCAGTAGGATTTTCTTCACATCGTCTTGGTTTTATCCGACCGCTGAAGCCATGGTCTGCAAAGAGCTTATAAAGCATGCATGGCATCTCACTTGTTGAACGATATCAATCAGGAGAGGGGTATAAAAGAATTTCCAAAACATTAGTTATACCATGGAACACTGTAAAAGTATATCATCAACAAATAGAGTAAATGGAGCACCACAGTGACATCACCAAGAACAGGACAAACATCCAATATGTACAAAAGGACTAGATAAAAACTTACCAGGGAGCCTGCCAAGAGACCTATGGTAACATTAAAGGAGCTGAAGGAATATCTGACGAGTACTGATTACTCGTCAGATAAAGATTACCAAATAATTTCAGGTTATAACAGAATTCCAGCCCTTTAACTAGCCAGCTAGCTATTTGCGAGAGCGGGAAGATGTCGCAGCATGTCTGAATGGCATATTCATGAATATTAGTAGACCATAGGATGAGGATTTTAATGAGAGTAAAGATGTAGAGATCTTCCTAGGCCATTTCGATTGCCATTAAATTACATACTAAATGATTAACAGATTATTTAAATTTTTTAAACACATTTTCATGGATATTTCATGGACGTTACGACATAAAAATGTCCCTCATCAATAAGTTTGCCACACTGATTGTTAATACTCTTGAGAGTATGAATATAAATCTCAAGTATTCACTCATCAGTGACTTCTTCACTCCCTCTCAGAGTAAAGACAGATTACGATGACTCTAATATATCCAACAATCTAGGATGTGTAAGCTTACCATTGTCACCTGTCTTCCTGCCATAGGCCTCATGGGTATTTCTGGGTAAAATCCTCAGTGTTCCCAGTGGATAAGAGGGTCACAATGCCAGCAGCCATGTGTCAGTTTTATAAATTGAGCAGGACACTTAATCAGAGAATGCCATCCATATGTGAATGTCACAGAGTGAAGCAGTGTTAATGGAAGCTTTAGTATTCCTCAGTGGAAAAGTTCAGCCAAAAATGTAATTTATCCTCCCTCCCTTATCTTCCCCATTTACTTTGTCCTTTTCTGTAGATAAGTGTCATACAGTAACAGAACCTACATAAGTGATTAAGTAAAACTCTTTGCATGGTGAGTGTAAGCTTTTCTTTTAAATATTGAAGTCCAAAGGCACATTCGCCTCACAACTCCAGGGTTGGGGGTTCGATTCCCGACACAGCCCTGTGTGTGTGGGGTTTGCATGTTCTCCCCGTGCTGCGGGGGTTTCCTCCAGGTACTCTGGTTTCCTCCTCCAGTCCAAAGACATGCATGGTACTCTGATTGGCATGTCCAACGTGTCTGTAGTATGTGAATGTGAGTGTGCCCTGCGATGGTTCAGTACCCTGTCCACGGTGTACCCCACCTTGCACCTCATGCTCCCTGGGATAGCTCCAGGTTCCCAGTGACCCAACAGGATGAGCAGTACAGAAAATGGATGGATGGATGGAAAGAGAATAATGATTTGGTCTTTTAAACTCCTTATCCATACACTAACATGTCTGGTCTTTCTTCCTTTTCTTTTTCATTTATTTATTTATTTATTTATTTATTTATTTATTTATTATGGTGGGTTTTTTGTTTGTTTGTTTGTTTGTTTGCTTGTTTTTCAAATTTAATTTCCTATCTCCACTCTTATGTCTCATACTGACATCACATGGCAACCTTAGAACGATTGTCCTGTTTGTCTGGTCCTTCCACTGCTGCCATCTAGTGATCAAATTGTAACATTGAAAGTTGTTTTTAATCATTAATAATTAATAGAGCAAAAACAGAGCATACTTTGCAAATCAATAAACAAATCAATGAACCAAGGCATGAATGCATGGATAGATCATTTAAATACCTGTCTTTTTCTTTTAGGTTCAGGAAGAGGTCACAGTGTTACACCTTGGAAAGGATGTTTTATCCATCTCAGACAAAAAGAAGAGGAACAAGTCCGTAGGGGAAATATGTGTTGCCTTGGCTGTCTCCACCACCATGATCAACCTTGTTCTGTTGGTGTTTGTGTATATTTACACACCAGGGTGGAGAGCTACCACCATCCTCATATCATGAGGTTTGAACGACCTTCCAGGCTCCTAAGTTTCTTGACCTGCTATATTGCATCTTCTACCTAGCATGCTCTTATATTTGCATCACAGTGGTGCAGACATTAGTGTAGGAAGCTGGTTGGCTTGTTCACCCTGTGTAAGTTTCCTCTAGACTTCTTCACCTTCACTGACTACTCTAAATTGCCTCTTGGTGTAAGTGAGTATGATTTCCGCATACCTGGAAGAGACTCGGTTACTGAAAATGAAAATTAAAAGGTTCTCGCATGCCTAAAATCTTCTACAGGGGTGAACGTGGAAATTAAAGTAAGCATTGCAATAGAATACTGTTTCTGTTTGTTTAGTTGATTTCACTTAGCTAGCGGTTTCCATGCATCATTGAATCGCAAGATCAAATTACTCTATGGACTAGCTAGCTAGCTAATTTAATCACCGATCCAACAAGCTAGCTACATTTACAGTACGTATTACTCTTTAACTGTCCAGTATGGGGTGAATCTGTGCGCATGATAGCCTCAGATTCCTGTTGTTGGCTGACGAGTGTGGTCCCAATGTGGTCGTCTGCTGTTGAAGCCCATCCACCTCAAGGTCGATGCTTTTCTGCTCACCATAGTTGTAACGAGTGACTATTTGAGTGACAATATCCTTCCTGGCAGCTCGAACCAATCTGGGCATTTTCCTCCAACCTCTCTTAGGCCTTTCCACCCACAGAACTGTCACTTACTAAGTGTTTCTTTTGTTTTTCACAAATTCCCCAGAGATCATCAATAACAATGCCAGGGTTAAAGTCACAGAGATCACACTATTTCTTAATTCTGGTGTTTGATGTGAACATTAACTGAGGCTCTTGACCTGGTTTTTTTTTTTGTTTTGTTTTTTTGTTTTTTTTTGCACTGCACTGCACTGCAACCATATGACTGGCTGATTAGATAACTGCACGAATGTGGAAGTTCACAGGTGTTCCTTAAAACGTGTTGAGTGTATATGAGAGAGATTTAACATATTAGAATCAACACAAAACCTCATTTATCAGTCTTTTCTATATACAATCTGATTCACTCCCAAATTTGATTTAACTTTAATCCCAATTCTAAAATGATCAATACGACTATATCCAATCTGACTATATCAATATGACTATATGACTCAAACTTCACTGTGCAGTGGTATCAAGACGATGAAAAGCCGCTGTATCTAGCTGTCTGTTATAAAAGCATGACAGACAAAATCAATTCCTTGACTTTACCCAGCACCAAGCACCAGTGCATTTCCAGACTCACCAGTAGGGGTGTGACAATATATGGGTAGAGAGCATACCATGCTAAGGAAAGAGAGATACTGTTCAAATCATGCAATAATTCTAATACCAATATACATTCAAATATGCTATAAGACTTAAACAATTTGGTAGTGTAAGCTTCTAAAAGAATGCGTACTAGTTGAAAATGAGAAACATTACAATTTCAGGCTAGCTCTAAGTATTAAAAGTCATTGACATGAAAGGAATGATGGCTTTTTTTTTTTTGCTATGCCTGATATGTTTTTTTAATTATTATTACTGTTTTCATTTGGGGCACTTTTTTGCTAGACACCTCCCTGTATCCAGAACTGGACATACATGTACAGTGAACAGTGTACTGGGTCTAATTTGTCATTAAGATTACATCACTGCATAGAAATGCCACATAGTTGTGGACAATTGATTTCCGTAAGGATTCAGAGTGAAGTCAGGTGTGAAGCAAATGATTAATAAATAAGTTTAGTCATACTTTCTGAAGTCATCAGACTGTTTGTGAGTCTAATCTAAGCTGCTTTGGCTAGTGTTACAGGAAACAAAATGCCACACCCATGTCTAAGACTCCTGAAGTTGCATACTATCATCCTATCATCCTCAGCCCATGACCTCATCACCTGACCTCCATTCCAAAACCCTGTCCCCACTCACAGTCACGTGCTTACTAATGACACTTACCTGTTCGCAATCACACTATGCCTTTCAAATAACCTGGACTCTCTCGCTGCATCCCATTTTGCCTACTTATACTATGCGCTAAAAGTATGTACTCTTTTTGTGAAGAAAAAGTACATAATTTTGAGTGTGTTGCAAAAAGTATGCAAGTACTGGGACATACTAGCACATCATGTAACAGTAGAGAACATTGTTGCCTAGTTACCCACTGTGTCACCGTAAACAAACTCCTCGTTGCATTTCAGCTTTTCTTCATTCATTATTCCTTATATGTATGTGTGTGTGTGTGTGTGTGTGTGTGTGTGCGTATTTATATATATATATATATATATATATATATATATATATATATATATATATATATATATATATATATTCCTTATACTATATAATTTAATTTACCAATCCCTTGATTTATTATTTAACATTTCATTTACACCTCTCTAAAATATCCATGACCAGTAGGGGTGTGATTATATACTGTATTGGCTGGGAGTATACTATGATAAGGAAATAAATATACTGTTAAATTCATGCAATATAAATACATGGATCAGCCATAACATTAAAACCACCTGCCTAATATTGTGTAGCCCCCCTCCCCTGTGCCATCAAAACAGCTCTGACCCATCAAGCCATGGACTCCACAAGACCTCTGAAGGTGTGCTGTGGTATCTGGCACCAGGACATTAGCAGCAGATCCTTTAAGTCCTGGAAGTTGCGAGGTGGGGCGTCCAGGGATTGGACTTGTTTGTCCAGCACATCTCACAGATGCTCGATCAGACTGAGATCTGGGGAATTTGGAGGCCAAGTCAACACCTTGAACATTTTGTCATGTTCCTCAAACCATTCCTGAACCATTTTTGCAGTGTGGCAGGATGCATTATCCTGCTGAAAGAGGCCACTGCTATTAGGGGATACAGTTGCAAAGAAGTTGGTCTGCAAGAATGTTTAGGTAGGTGGTACGTGTCAAAGTAACATCCACATGAATGACAGGAATGACAGGTTTCCCAGCAGAACATTGCCCAGGGCATCACACTGTCTCCGCTATCACCGACGTCCATCACTGACATGACACTCGTCCGCCATGTTTGTAGGTTGAATTCGGTGAAGCAAACCGTCACAAAACTCCCTTATTGTGCAAGGAGTTGTGGGCAATATTAGCTGTAAAAGTGTCCATGGATCCACTCTTCGAAACTCTACCAGAAATAGTAGGCCATTCAGGTGCCTTTGAGGTTACTCATTTCAACATACTATGATTTGGGACTCACTAATTCTAATCTCAGATTTAGGATGGATAGTAGTCAAATTGGGATGCAATTTGTGAAGTCTTGCTCCAGCTTTGGGACTGTTTTGATTCCAAGCTTTCATATGAAACCATTCTCATTTACTTATACTTGTAAAAAAAAAAATATATATATATATATATATATATATATATATATATATATATATATATATATATATATATATATATATATATATATAAATGCTCCTATACTAACATCTGATACCATGTGATGCTACTGCACACCACATAATAAACAGATATATCAAAATTATCACGAAATATCACCAATATGTATGTGTTTCATGATTCATGATGGCAAGACTGTAAACTGTGCTCTGTGAAAATGTTGAGATTATTTAGTATTTAATATTGAATAGCTTAGTAATTTACCAATACAGTACATCTCAAGGAAACTGAATTTCTATACCAGGGGTATGCAAGTAAAATTTTTGAATTTCCAGTTTCATAAAATTCCCTATAAAGCAGACGACATACATTTATAAACTTGAAACTGTCACTTGGTTTGGATGGGAACTTGGAGAATAAACTCAGTCATATCTGTCCATTCGTCTTTTTCATTGTTGACATTTATTTCTTTTCAGTTCCTTTTTTTTCTTTTTTACAAGCTATGTCATAACTTCACTAATCAGACCAGTCAGACCAGAGAGACCAGGGTAAATGAAATTAAAACTCAATCAAAAACTAGTCTCTGCTCTGATGAGCTGTTTGAGGAAGTACGGTATATAAATGCATGTGATTGGATAAGCTGGAGCTGGAGTCACTGAACCACAGCCAGCTTTTTTTTTTAATACACTGAATGGCTCTATTACAGTATTATTTCAGTTTTGGTCCCCTAAAACACTTTGCTAGGTCCCCATCAGGATCAAGATCTGCCAGTTGATGACCCCTGTTCTAGACAGTTCAGACTCATTTCCACTGTCATGAATAATCATGCTGTGCTCTACATTGTCCGTATACTGTATAGGATCCAAGTGCAACATGCTTGGTAGCTTTCATATTTAGTGTTCATATTTCAAGCCAGCTTAGCATCAGTGGTTTCAAGACTTCATCTTCAACTCTCAATATCTTCAGTTAAACTAACAGGAAAGATATGTCATTGAGAGAGTAAGAAATGAGTCTGGACCCGCTCACAAGTCTTGAGAGGTGATGCGGAAACCATGACTCCTCATTTGATTACACCGTTAATATGGACTTAAAATGGCATATATTTAGATGCAACTATTTTTCTCAGTTTAAATGTTGAGAAATGGTTACAAGCAGCAAATGGATTGACACATAAATGTATATAAACTTTAATAAAAGATCATTTTAGCTATAGCTAATTGTACTATCCCTGTGTTTACATTGTTTGAGAGCTCGTAATCCATGTTCTGATCCTTCTCTGTGACACAATATTTACATACAGTCTCCTAACCTTCATGATGATCTGTCTTTTCTAGAACAATCAATTCTAAAAAGGTCTTTCACACATTAAATAATGGATTAACCGGATTATATTGGGGTCCTATTTTAGCTGAATTATTCACATTTAGCACATGGCACAAATACTTATCATAAATGCTTATCTTCAAGCCTAGTCAATGTGACAAAATCAATCAGTGTATCAGTTCCAGCAAAGAGACTGAATCATTGAATGATACCTCATTAGAGGCATGCAATGACCACTCCTTTCTACATTATGCAGCAAGATGGGAAGTGAATTGCACGTTGAAGTTACTGTAAGGTTATATAAAAAAAAGAGGACCTGAGAACCATATGAGCATGTAACCAGAGCAACAGGTTAGAGCACATGCGGGACGATTTGAATGTATAATCAGACAACTTTAACAGGCACACAAACCAATTCAAAGCTAGATACAACTACAACTTCAACACAACTTCAACTTAAAGCTAAAGAATTTTTTTTTTTTTTTTTTAATGCAAAAACTCATACATTTACTATAATTTAAACCTTAAACAAAGGTTCACAAAAGACACAGATGTGTGCCTCAACTCACACACTGATTTCATTTAAAGTAAATTAGTTCCTCTTTGTGGGGGCAAAGAGGCTTATTGGCTTAATGTTTAGCATGTTTGTCTTGCACCTCTGGGGTTGGGAGTTCAAATCCCAGCTCTGCCCTCTGTGTGTGCAGAGCTTTCATGCTCTTACCCATTTTTTATGGGTTTACTCCGGGTACTTTGTTTTCCTCACCCGGTCCAAAGAATCTGTAGTGTGTGAATGGGTATGCAATTGTGCAATATGATGGGTTGGCACCCCGTCCTGTGCCCAGAGTTCCCTGGGGTAGGCTCCTGGCTCCCTGCGACCCTGTGTAGGATAAGCAGTATGTAAAATGGATAGATGGATAAATAGTGCCTCTTTCACGAAGGAACATGGCGGGAATAAATTACCTAAGGCTAACTAAGAACTGCTTTATTTCGAATCTCTCAAATGCCAGCTAGATGTAGAGATTCGTTTGTTTCAACATGTAGTAAATAAAAGTAAATGTAAACGTCAGTAAAAGTATTTGGCGAAAGAAAATCCTCATTCATTTTAAGTACATTCACAAAGTAATAGTAGTCTTAGACTTCTAAATTTGTAACGATTTGTATGACGCAGGGTTTTTCTTTTAATGAATAGATATGAGTATAAAAGGTCGTGTTAAGGGTGTGGCTACCTTTATGTCTTTGCTTATGACTTTGTATTGGTATAAAAGCGAACAATGGCAACTGTGAATATATAAATGTTGGAGTTTGTTCAAAGGGCACAAATGCTAACCCTGCCCATTTGACCTTTTGTAACCATCCATCCATCCATTTTCTGTACCGCTTATCCTGCAAGGGGTCGAGAGGGAGCCTGGAGCCTATGCTAGGGCACAAAGCAGGGGTACACCCTGAACAGGGTGCCAACCCTTCACAGGGCACAATCACACACCCATTCACACACTACGGACAATATGGAAATGCTAATCAGATTACAACGCATGTCTGTGGACTGGTGGAGGAAACCGAAGTACCCGGAGGAAACCCCCAAAGCACGGGGAGAGCATGCAAGGTAGGAAACTGCCCCTCAACTCCGGAGGTGTGAGGCAAACATGCTAACCACTAAACCTGGGAATAAATATTTAATTAATTAATCAATTAATGGATATGATCGAGACTTTTTTTATTTATAGGATTTATCTACTTTAAAATTAGCACGCTATAATCCGAGTAACCAGGACAAAGTTGCGAATCGAGCAGGACTGTGAAAAGAAAAGGCGCATTTATTTAGAATTGACATGCGGAGCATCCCCGCACCAATCCGGCTGGGTGTTCCACCTGTGAGCAAACACCCACCCACCCACACACACACACACACACACACAAACAAGCACGCATACACACAGACACTCAGGTTCCCACAGCATTCACGTGCGCGGACACACCAGGCTTTCCTATCAGCTCCTGTGGCCTCGGCGCAGAACAAGGGCGCCTTTCAGTCCATCATACAGCTGCACATGGCCGAGACACACTGGCTCACTGTTAGAGCAGAACTGATAGATAAAGAGGCTAAAAAAGAGGTAAGGTGGAGTGAAAGGGAGCGAAGTGCAGCATGTGAAATGTGAAATGCAGTAGACAGAGAGCACAGGCTAAACAAGCAGAGGCAAGCCGTGGTTTCCTAACAAGTCGATTTTAGGCTGGTCTACCTGTACCCTCAGGGGCTAGGAAAAAATACCCGTTCTCATAATATATGAGTCTCTCAATAGCAGATATGCCAACACTCATCAACACTCATCGAGTTTTGATTGCTTACTCTTTTTTCCCCCACTCTTACCCCTTCACTACCCTCTTCTAATTGTCTTTTTCAATGATGTTTAATTCACATTGCTCACTCTGCCGTGTTTCACAAGAACTCTCTAGTCACCCACTGGCTTTGTCTCTAGCAGTCCTGCCCTCCCTCTTTCACACATGCACACACACACACACAATCACACACACATACTAATGCACATGACAGTTCCTTTATCTCTCAGAGCCAGTGCTTGTAGGGGACTTGTGTGTATTGACCAGTTTTGGCTTGCTGCTCATTTTGGAAGATTCCCTTCTTGACACACTTTATTTCGCTGACAGTCTTTCACCATTCTGAACTTGTCGTCGCTCGAGTGGGAGTTTTTCTTCTTCTTTTTTTTTTCTTTTTTCTTCTTGTGGTCGGTTGGTTTGTTTTCGCTCTGCTGTTTACTCAATTAGGTAGAGGTGTGGTAGAGAGCGAGAAAGAAATCGTGCAGCTGCTAGTGTACAGGTCTGGTGTTCTGGGTGCTACTGAACAGGACTGAGAAGATCCTGTCAGGCAGAGAGAGAGAGAGAGTGAGAGGAAGAGAAAGAGAGAGAGAAAGAGAAAGAGAGAGAGAGAGAGGTTGGACCCAGCGTCTCTGTTGTGGGCATAAACAGAGTGTGACAAGCCAACCGATCGACAGCACAGCCTCATGGGAAAGTAGGGCCCCAGGACTTGTGAACAGATGCCCATACGCATCCAGAAAATCAGCGCAGGAGTTCAGAACAGAGAAGATCATCCATATGCCATGATTCGAAAAGAAACCAAAAGGTAACAGGGGCCTTCCCTACTTTCTCAGCTCTTACAGATGATCTATACAGGTTATGTGTCAGCGCAAATAGGGTTTAACTGCTTTGCCTTTTTCTGTGTGGTGTGTTTGCGAGGTCCGTTAGAGCTGCCTGTGCACTGCAGTGCAGAGAGGCACGATAATTGTGGTTACCAGACAAGGTTGTGGCTTCCCTTTGCGTTCTTTAGAATTTGCAGTTCAGTTCTCAATTCCCTGTTAGAGACACACAGCACTTATTTCTCGCACATAAACCCAGAAGAAGAAAAAAACACCTCACGACTTCTGAATTTAAAGTTAGTTCGGTCCGTTTTAGCACTTCTTTTCTTTTCTTTTTTTTAAAGTGAAGATGGGTGGATTTACATATCTGACACGTTTGTGTTGAATCATCAAGTTTGTTATCACTGATCTGTCGAGAGGGGATTTCACATCAGGGTCGCTTTTGAACTTAACATTTCGCTGCCGTCATCTGCTGCAGATAGAGACTCCTGCCGTAGGGCTTGGCTTTGAGATCCAGGCGATGTCGTTTCGTGAAGATCTGCGCAAAGTGAGGAAGAAGGCATCGTTCTGCATGACGCACTGGACACAGCAGAACGGCTCCAGCAACACCTCCTCGCAGTGAGTGGTGCAACTCAGCAAGTGGCTGAGTTTACTTCGAAATTCTATTCCGAGAGAAACGGTGCGAAACATCCGAAACATCAGCGTTTGTTGTGATAAGTGTCACAGCCACGATGTGTGTGTTGTTTTTTTTTTCGTCTTCTTCTTCATCTCTGTGCTTTTATCTGATTGCTGGGAAATGACAGTCATTGCAGTCCTAGATACATGATACTATCAGCATCAGCCAGTGAGAGCACTACTTAGGAAGTGCCTATGTGTCACATGTCTTGCAATATAAACAAATAAGTCGTGATGATCTATCATATACATATCAGCACATTTTCTTCGTTTTATTAGCTAAGAATTTGCTTTACACGTATTCGCACGTGATTCGTTTTTAGCGTTGTTTTATATTATATACAAAAATCGAAAAAGTACCATTTTATACGTTTTAATATCAAGAGCTAAATCTTAAAGGTACCGTTGTGTGACGTCACTGAGATTGCTTTTTGTTTATTTTATTGATTAGCTGCGTAATTATGGAGATTTGGGAATCGTTTTAGTTTATTGTGTTTGTCAGTGTATTGGGTTTGCAAACAAGAAGTAAATGAAAGTAAATGACTAAACTAAGGAAGTGCATTTTAATTAAAAAACAAAAACAAAAACAAAGTCAGTCTGTTAAGTCTAATTCAATATACTCAATTATATATATATATATATATATATATATATATATTCAATATTCAATCTGTATGCAGGTACGAATATTGACACAGTCGGGGCTGACATATTTTAGAACAGAAAAATAAATCAAAGCTTGACTTAAAAGCTGGAATAGAAGAAGTGTACCTTGTGTTTTGTGAAAGCCTGTGACAGAATATTTTGTATTCAGTTATTCATCTTAAAGCTTATTAGTCAGTTACTACTATTAATTATTGAATAACTCCACTATGAGAGTGAGGAATGTCAGGAACGTCAGGACTAACTGGTGGATTCTGGGAGTTTGCATGATAAACTGGATCAAGTCGAATTTAAATGTCTGTAACATTATAAAACTTAGTGCTGGTGAAGAGTCTATCTGTTGAGCTGGTGTACTAAATGTAAACGCATTAAGCACAAGGATTTGGAATGATCGGACCCAGACAAGATGAAGGTACAACCTTTCAGGTCCTGAAAGGATGAGATGACTTTTCGAAATTTCCATGAGTTGCTAAAAGGTATTCTAGGTAACAGATCTGGGGTCAAGACCAAGACTGGCACCATGATTTGTTGCATGTGATTTAACACATTGACACGTTTGCAGTTTGTTCATAGACGTATTAGTCGGTATTAGTTCTTTGGTTGATGCACATATGTTTTCGAGATACTTTAATCCAGGGGTCAGACAGACTAATGACTCGATTATAAATAGAATAAATCTACTAATCATTAAATTATAATTAAATCAAATGTTTTGATAATTTAATGACTACACAGACACCCTGCCGGTGCTTGACAGATCCCTGGGGTTCCTGGAGAGTTCTTTGAGAACCATGGCTTTAATCAGTGGAGTTATGTGAAGCAAGGCCGGTCGTTGATTATCTACCAAGTTGGAGATATTTGGAAACAAATAAGTCTATATTGTATTCTTCAATGCATTTGGTCTTGTTATGCACTTAAACAATAAGTTAGGTAATAATAATAATAATAATAATAATAAGAAGAAGAAGAAGAAGAAGAAGAAGAAGAAGAAGAAGAAGGGTCTGTACAGCTTATTTTCAATTTGTAAACTAGATGTAGATACAAAATTAGATTGCAAATTTTTGCGTGTGTGTGTGTGTGTGTGTGTGTGTGTGTGTGTGTGTGTGTGTGTGTGTGGTGTCTTAATGAGTCTAGCATCAATTAATCAATTACTGGGAGAAAAGGACTCTTGACTCCTGTGTGTGTGTGTGTGTGTGTGTGTGTGTCTGTGTGCACGCACATGTGGGGATGTTGCTTTGGCCAGGAACTTGGAGTAAAATACCAGCTTCTGTGTCAGGGAAGAGGAGAGGGGAGTGTTGAGGGGGGATTTCCAAAGAAAAAAGGAGAAGTTGTTTTCTGAATGACCTGAATAGAGCAAAGGGTTCTGAAGGAGAGGAAGAGAAAGTGTGTGAGAACGAGTAGGTGCTGTATAAAGCCGAAACACATGCATGCACACACATACACAAGGGAATGCTGCAATATCAAATATGGCAGCCTAATGAATCATACACAGTACCCCAGGGCTTTTTGTAAACGACTAGCCAGGTTCTGAAGAATCCTGACGCATTTACCTCCACGTAAAAATATTACAAAACACTTTTGCATATTCGGGGTGCATTAAGAAGTGTGTGTGTGTGTGTGTGTGTGTGTGTGTGTGTGTGTGATCAGTAACTACAGTGGTGTCTTCTTACCTGTAACATGTGAGGACTGTTGGTTTATGCAAATAAGGGACAAAAATATTAAATAGAGTATTTTGCATGGGGTTTTACTGATCTGTTTTAGGACCAAGAGAACGTGAAGAGGAAAGAATAGTGGAATGAGGCGTGTGCCTCTTTTGAGTCAATACTGATAAAAGTGCTTATGAAAAGTAAATATGGAATCTCGTTCACGCTTAACAGTCGACTGATTAAAATGCAGACTTAAAAGCAAGTCTGTGTGTGTGTGCAAATGTACTGTATGTGTATGTTCTGCTGAAGGTTTTAGGATGTGAGACTCTAAGCAGTGACAAGAGGAGAATTGAAAATGAGCTAGTGCTACTGGATGAGAGAGAGAGAGAGAGAGAGAGAGAGAGAGAGAGAGAGAGAGAGAGAGAGAGAGAGAGAGAGAGAGAAAGGGGTTGGTCATTCTAAGAACTTGTCCCCACTTCTCTACACACGCAGCTAACTTCCTGTTTGTGTCGTCAGTTCAGCCATGAAGCCTGACCACACTCATACATGCTACTCTTTTCAGAGAAGCCTTTATCTTTTCTACCTGCTGGAACACACAAACAAAAAGGCCTTAGTGTGCGACTACTGAATTAGAATCAAATAAGTCGCCTGTACTCCTGGTACTGGATGTTCCTCTTTGCATGTGTAATGAGCCTCTGTATTAAATAGGAGTTAAACCTGAAGACTAGTTTTCAGGTCACCTGACAGTTCCATTATGTACATACTGTGTAGTAAGCATACAGTATGTAGTGAATAGACAGTGTGTTTGATGGAGATGGAAACATAGCTATTGGCAATTTGTTTTCATGTATTCCATGTCAAAAGAATTTGCATTGTTCATCCCGTGTAGTGAGCATACAGTATGTAGTGAATAGACTATATACTCAAAGAAGTTAAATAAATTAAATGCATTGAATAGACTGTGTATCTAAAAGGAAGTATATATATATATATATATATATATATATATATATATATATATATATATATATATATATATATATATATATAAAACCAACTCAGAGGATTAATATTGATGATTCTACGGTTTATGTGATATGAATACATAGTGTATCACTACTGTGCTGTGTATCACTACAGCTATATAAATGGCACACTATGTTCTGTGCCTGTGTCAGTAGTATAGTGAATCACAGGCTTTTATTAATAATCAACTACACATTTTGAGTAGTTGATATTCAAGCTTTTATTTTTTTTTAAATCTGGCAGCAATAGTACACACGCATCATGAGAGTATACATAATAAGCAAAGTATTACATTTTACACGGCTGTGCATTTTCTAGTTGGCAGCCATGAGGAACTTCAGAGGTCGAATGTAGAGCTGGAACACTATCACATATTAACACAAAGGGCAAATGTTGTAGTCGCAGCCTGACAGACTGCAAATAGGTGTAAATAGCTGCAAAGTTAAAGTGTTCAAAGGGGGTGTATATCTGACATTGACAGCTTTGCAAAGTGACATTCACACATTGTAACTACCAATATGTTGGAGTGTGTGTGTGTGTGTGTGTGTGTGTGTTGCGATACCAGGCAGGTGATGGGACACGAGCAGCGACAACAAACAGTGCACTGCTATGACCAAAACAGTAGTGCAGATTTGATCAGGACAAACACAGGAGCCGAGTCACTCTGTAAACATCAATACACATGCCATGCTGGTACACACACACATACACACACATATACACACACATGCGCACATAGGTACATGTTCCTACATGTTTGCTGAATCTCTGCCTCTCTGATTCATCTGGGCTACAATTTCAATTTGTGTTTCTGAAATTTATAATATAAAAGTCTATTAACAACGTGAGTTCATCAAAAGAGCACCAGCAAACATTCAGTAATTATTCAATTCGATTCAATTTGATTTGTATAGCACTTTTAACAATACATGTTATCACAAAGCAGCTTTACAGAAATCTGGATATTAATTTTTTTTTATTATTTAAATTTATCCCTAATGAGCAAGCTAGAGGCAAGGAAAGGGTGGCTTGCCAATGGTGGCATGGAAAAACTCGCTGAAGCGATAAGAGGAAGAAAGCTTAAGAGGAACCAGACTCAAAACGGAACCCATCCTCATTTGGGTGACACCAGATTGAGTGTGATTAAAAATCATTTCACTTCTATAACTGTATACTAATTATATTTAAGTGCACTAAGTGGTGTATTCTGTGAAACTATCTAGTGACCTTGCCATTTGCAGCGAATAGGACAGCACTTAGAACACTGGGAATGTATGCTAGCCAGTACTAAAGAAATGCCCACATTGACCTCACAACATGCAGGTAAAAGGCACTAGGGTGCATTTAGAATGCTAGACATAAGCTTGTGCAGAAACCTAGTAAAGATGTTGTCACTTGTAGGTAATAAGGGTTAGACCACCATTTGGGAGATTACAGGAAATAGGGACTAGAGTGCCTTTTAGAACACTAGGAATCTACCCTAGCTGGTGCAGAATGTCCATAATGACCTTGTGATATCTAGGGTATAGAGACTAGGATGCTGCTACGCACCCTAGCTGGTGCAGAGTCCCAGTATATACCCTAGCTGTAGCAGTATCCCCATAATGACCATGCAATATGTAATTAATAGAGAATAGAGCACCATTTGAGACACTTGGAATGTAACCTTGCAATTCGTAGATTCTAGGAACTAGGGTGCCATTTAGACACCTAGCTGGTGCAGAATCACAATAATGACCTTGCCAGTTGTAGGTGCTAGGGACTAGGGCGCTATTTGAAACACTAGGAATGTACCCTAGAGACTAGCATGCAGTTGGGGACACTTATACAGTGTGTACCCTAGCTGGTGCAGAATCCCAGTATGTACCCTAACTGGAGCACTATCCCCATAAGAGCCATTTGAAACACTAGGAATTTACCCTACCTGCTGCAGAATGTCCAGAATGACCTTGCAATGTGTTCGGAATAGGGACTAGGGCACTATTTCAGAGACAATGGACTGCATACTCCTTACAGTCTTTTCCTAACAACACTCATTACTTATGATGTTCTCTTTATCAGTACACCAACTTTTACTCCAGTTGCAATAATGAATCTTTTTTTTGTGTGTGTGGTATTTCAAACATTTCCATCCAGCCTTTCTCATGCCCACATTCAAAACTTTAACTAAAACAGAGTGATGAAAACTGACTACACATGCACACACTCATGCAACCTCTCTGAGCACAACACGCAGATCAGAAGTTGAAGCCACAATAATCAGATAGCTGAGGCCCTGCAAGAGAGCTTGCACGTTTCACTTGCACAGGTCAGCACAGTTTTCTTTGGTTGATTTGCATACCAAAAGATTGCTAGTGTCTTGCTTATGTTCTGCTTGCTACTTAAAAATGGATCTTGAGGTGAATCTTACATTTCTGACTTGTAGCTGTAACGTGTCTGTCAAAATACCCAATATATCTGATGTTTATCTAAATTGTTGGTTATAAACTATATGGCCAAAGGTTTCTGGATACCTGATCATCACACCCATACAATATGTGGGCCCTTCCCAAACTGTTACTACAAAGTTGGAAGTACACACTTGTATAGGGAAGTCTTTGTTTGTTATAGCATTACAAATTCCCTTCACTGGAACTAAGAGGCCCAAACCTGTTCCAGTATGGTAATGCCCCTGTGCATAAAGCGAGCGCCATGAAGACATGGTTTGCAAAGTTTGGAGTGGAAGAACTTGAGTGGCCTGAACAGAACCCGAACCTCAACCCCGAACACACTCGTGCATATATCTAGTTGAGACCAAGTATGAGCTCAAATGATCGAGACCATGCTTATATTCATCCATCAATCCACCCATCCATCCATCCATCCATCCATCCATTTTCCATACCACTTATCCTATACAGGGTCGCTGGGGAGCCTCGAGCCTATCCCTCCGAGCTAATGGGGGGGGGGGGGGGGGGGGGGCAGCCTGGATGGGGTATGCTTACATTTATATTTAACTCAATATAAAAATCCTTCTGATCAAGCATACTTTTTATCCACATAAAAATATAAAGACTAAATGTGACACAAAAATTCTAAAACAAGCCCCCAAAATGGGAAAAATGGGGAAAAAATGGATTCACAATTATAAACAGCATGCAGTGTGATATGAACGTACACCCTGTATCACCTGACATTCTTATTGGGAAATTAGTCTTCTCTATTAGTTGCCATGGATCATGTTTTTTTTTTTTTTTTTTAATTATTATTATGAGGTCTTTAATAAGCACACACATGATTATCCATCAGAGCAGCAATTATTTAATTTTCTATATAAAGCACTTTTGTCCTGAGTGGGTTTGCCTCATGTCTTTTAAGAAACAAAGGGAAGCTGTATATTTTAAATAAATTAAAAAATAAAATTGAGATAGCAGTCAACACAAGCAAGTGCTATTTGGTCAGAACATATAAGAACCAATCATGGTCCAGTATGCAAATTCAGGACATGCGATACTCGTTTTGAAGAGATAAGGGTTGGTGTATGTATGGTTTAGGGCATTTCTAATTTGCATATTCATAGAACCTGGCTTTCTTAATGCTTGTAAAAGTATAGGTTTGTTTCTGCACCTTTCTTTGTGGAGCCATCATACCAAGCAATGTGTTATTCAATAAAGGTTGTGAGAACGATACGTGCCCTTCTAGCCTGTTGCTGGAACACCACGAATGGAAAGCATGTGCTCTTTGCGTGCTCTCTTGGCTTCTTCTTTCTTTCCTTGGTGGATAAAAGTGCATGGCAAAATAACCTAATTGTAAAGGGTCGCTTTCTAAATAAATAAATAATACTGCTTTGTCTCTCTTCATCAGCAGGAAGTCACGCCAGGAAGGAGGAAGCATGAAGAAGACCAGGAGGCCGGTACAGAGAAGGATGACCTGTCCGAGTCCTCAGGAGATCAGCCGGGCGCTACAGAGCCCTACTATACCTGCGAGTGCTCGTGCTGCCAGTCTGGACGAGCTCATCCAGCGCTGTCTGCACTGCTTCGGTCAGTGTGTCTACCTGTCTGTCCAGCATAATGACATTCCCTCTCACCGTCTACCTGTCTAACATAATGCATAAAAGCATAAAACAGACCTTCTCCGGTCTAACTGCCTCCCTTTTTTCTCTCTTGAAGTTAATAAGACAGAAACTGCAGCTTAACATGTTACCAATGTTAATCTTCAGGACTTTCCTATTTCAGAAAACTGAAAAGTACTTAAATGTTTACCTCTGAACGTTACAAAGTGCTAACACTGGAGACTCCTTCCAAAAATGTTAAACCAATACATCTTCACAGAACACTTCACCATATCAATGATTACACACTTAAAAATAAATAAATAATCTGGTTATGTGGTGTTACCATACAAGACCCTGAGCTGTTGGGTAGCTTATGGTAACTATAACCTATGCAACACATGCATTATAAATGTAAACCTTGCAGCTAGGACTGCTGTCAGTGCTGCGGTTATAGATAACATTCTGAGAAGTTAGATTTGAGATTCCAGTAGTGCTGTGGTATAAAGTCCATTATCACCAAGTTGTTACAGTCTTCTCTATAAGGGCTTTTTATTATCTTGTCATCTCACGGTAACACAATAACGATCACTGTCTTCTGTACTCTCATACCCATGCTTCAGCTCCAGTCTAATGTCTAACTTTGCCTTAAGCCTGTCTCTGAACTACTCCACATGTTTATATTGGGTCTTTCTTGTACCAGTGATGATGCAATCTTCTAATAGCGTCATAGGGGAAAAGGAATGAAGACATGAAAGACGTTCTTTGCGCTCACTTTGCTAAAAATTACTATTATGCATAAATGTTTTGTCGTGTCATTTTTCTCTTTTGCCTTATACGGCGTTTTGTTTCATTTAAAATGTTTTGCTGTCTTGAAACCCATAAAGTGCGGGAAAGAGAAGAATCTAGTTGGCTGTTTTTTAGATCCTGGGAATGTCTTTGTCCTGCCTTGCTATTCACATAAAGCCTGTCTCGCTTCTTCTTCCCCTCTCTTGCATCACTCCTCACTTGTAAAATGATGCTAATTTCTTTATTTGTGTGTTGCAGACTCTGAAGGGAAATTAATCCGAGGAATGCAGCTGGTCAATATGACACTGATGATGCACAACTGGGTTGTACCGTCACACATCTTTGCCCATAAACTGCTCTCTCTATATCCTTTATTGACTTGGCATTGTATATTCACTTCCAGAACAATATTTCATATTAGTGCCCTAGGGGCAGTCTTTACCTAATCTTAATACTAATGGGCTGAGGTCAGGGTGTATACAGTATGTAGCTACACAAAGCATCACATGGCATCTAATCTCCAAAACAATGAAACAAGAGCTGCCTTGTTGGGCATATTTACAAATCTGCCTGCTGGTAGACCGGTTCCTTTGAGAGTGTGCGTATGTGTGTGTGTGTTGCAATAAGGGTGTGTGTCCATGCTCTTCTAAGACTACTCCTTGACTAGGCATTACCTACAAGGACTGTCCTGCGGAGAAGAGACCCCAGAGAAGACCTCAGATCTGCCAGTTCATCAGGTCAGTATTGTGAGACATTTACCAATGAATGGACTATTGTGTGTGATGTTCTTCATATTTACACTCGCCTTCTCACTCAGGCACTGGATAGCTCATTATCCTCTGATGTTTGAGACGGATCCGCTGTTGGAGGAGGTCATGGGGGACATGTGTGCTCTGGTCAGGGCTGAAAAGGACTCCCACTGCCAGCTGATTGATACTCCATACCCGTGAGTGATCACAAATTTGATCTAAACTGCATATGGTCCATATACAGTACTGCTAGTTCTGAACAATTTTCATATCTTGTAACATGACTGCATCACTGATCTCTGAAAGACACTGATAGTAAAAGAAAAATCTAGATTAAACAGATTATCACAGAGTTTCTGTCCAGTTGCTTTTTAAATGAAAATTTATCAACATTTTCGTCAAACTGTTTACATGCGTGCTGTTGCTTATAACCAAGCTAACAACCTCTAGATCCTTATGCATTCAATTTCTGAATCTGGTAAGATTCTGCTCGACATCTGGAAATTAGACACTGAATATAAGCTGGCTAATGACTAACGTTCGTAGCCTAAGCCTAGCTAGTACGTAGCTGTTCAGTCTTTCATAAAGACACTGTAGAGAAAGTACAAGCAAGACATCTGTTATAGCAGCATTTCTCTCAGATGTGTTGATAAATGACTAAGAAAAGGCCCTGTATGACACAAATTACTCAGTAATTAGACTTAGCATTGGCCGCTAACTGAACATGCTGGGTTCTATCATATTTAAAAACTATTCTAATATATATTTATTGTATAGTAACAGCTCATTCATACTGACTTGAATGGCGGACGCTGCAAATAATTTAAGACTAATATAAACAGATTATAATGTGCTGTATAACAAGGAAAGACTATAATCATAATCATTGATATGGTGAAGTTTTCTGGAAGTTTTATTTAACATTTATTGAAGGAGTCTCCAGTGTCAGAGCTTTGTAACAGTCAGAAGTTGAAGTTTTTCGCCAATGGAGAGTCTTCAAAAGTTTTCACTTTCCCGTTTCTTTGTGAACATGAAAATCTGTATTTTTGTCTCATTACATGCATGAGAAAGGGAAAAAAATGAGAAGGTGTTTAGGGAATGCACGGAAGCCCTAAGCGGCCATGCATTATTCATTTTTTCTTTCTTGTTTCCTCGTGATCTTGACTTAATTTTCTCGTGATCTCGACATAACAAAAGTTGTTTTCTCGTGATCTCAACCTCATTTTTCTGTGTACTCGCCATCCATCAGCCCTGAAGTCAATGGGTTTTTAGTTAAATGCCTGAAATAAGGTCTGCAGTGAACACAAGATCAAGATATGTTCACGTTTTATACTACAATATAAACTACATCAGTAATACCCCAATCAGACCTTTGTCTTTAAAAAGACGGTTGCTAACAAGTGGCTAAATGGGACTACAGAAGTTATCGGGGACATAAAACGTCATCACGCTGAACAGGAAAACTCATCTACTACAGCCTCGTTGTGCTTATAATTGCGCTCTTGCAAACTATTCCAACTCAAAATTTCCAACTTGTAGATTTATCCATTTATACTATTTTCCAATTGCGGTGTTTGTTTTTTTAAAAAAAATAAAGACTGAAAGAGTTCTCAGAAGCGTAGCGGTGGTGACATTCGTTTTTAGCCTAACTTTAGCTTTTTACTTCTGGCGATTGTATTTAGGCTTCAAAATTCATAAAAGTTGCGTTCATTTGTGAAGATTGTCTAGATGAATAAAACATTAGGAATGAGCATTTATAGCTTTCGTAATGTCAGTCATAACAGGAACAAACCTACTTCGTTAGTGGACGTTCCACGATATTAAAAGTAACTATAAAACACTCCAGGACATGATATTACAGGAAAATAATCTACTTCAGGACGGTAAGAGTAACTCCGTTTCACACTGCGCCAGATCACACCATCTTGTTGTTAATTATTTTTCCAATAAGAGCACACCATATTATGTTTTATTCCGTGCTTGTCCTTCAATCTCAGAATCAGACTCACTTCAACATATAAATAAATGATGTATCCTCGTTTATTTTCCACTCTATTTCTGAAAGCAGTAATCCTCCTACGGACATCTGCCTGGCTCCCTCACCCTCAGTGAAGAAGAGGAAGGTGTCTCTGCTGTTTGACCACATGGAGGCTGACCAGATGGCCGAGCACCTCAGTTACCTGGAGTTCAAAAACTTCTGCAGCGTTTCAGTGCGTGGGCTGACCTTAAACACTTACCACACCTGCTCACACCTTCAGGATTTCCTCCAGACGCAGACTGTTACACAGCACAAAATAAACATTGCTTCACCCTAGTAATGGCAATATCAATAATGACCGTTTAAATACGACTGATTATAAAAAAATATGTCCCATGTATACATTCATGTTGGGGTCATCGAAACATGACTAACATGCTCTGAATTGGAAACTGTGCTCTCATGTTTTGACTGGTTACTTATGAGGAGTAGCTGAGTTTGTGATTGCTAATTGTGTGATGTTTACCGTCTTAGTTCCTGGATTACCGGAGCTACATGGTGCACGGCTCGGTGAGGAATAACCCGGCTCTGGAACGCTCTGTCATGCTGTGTAACGGTGTCTCGCAGTGGGTCCAGCTCATGATCCTCAACAGACACACTCCACAGCAAAGGGCTGAAGTCTTCACAAAATTCATTCATGTAGCACAGGTAAGCTCCCAACAACACAATTTATACACATACATCTTTAGTAGATAGATCTTTAGGAGCTCATTGGGTAGCAAGTAACATTTATTTATTCACTATTGCTCACTAGTTAGCACCATATTTGAGGACAGAACTCAAACTAGAGGCTGATTCGTGAAGTAACAGTCATTAGCCTTATGAACAGTAACCTAATTTGATTAGCTAGCATGCTAAGTCTGACTGGGTAAAGATATATGTAGCTATCATGTTCATGATACAGGAAATATAAAGGCACTGTGGCAGTAAAAATGAGACAACTGATTCTCTTCCCTGTTCTTTTTGATGTTTCGAGAGAAATACCAGAATACACACTGCACATTGTGTAACACTCATGAAACAGGCGCTTTCTTACTGCCACTCACTATTTCCACACTGAACTGGAAGCCACGTGAGCGTTGTGCAACTAACATTGAAAAAAGAAATAAATTCTTGACTCCTTCTTATTTTGTTTAAAGTTGTTTTTGTTTTTTTTGTTTGTTTGTTTTTTTTCAATTTAATTTTAGTATTATTTCATTTTTGTTTAGTTTTATAAAATCAAGTTTGAGGGGTTTCTTTGAATGGTACCACTTTTACTTAAGTGTGAATAGAAGTACATCATACCTGCGTAAATCGTTCCTTACACCTGATATGAACCTACATCAACATGCTTTTTTTCCTTTTGATGTCAAATTGACGCAATACCGGAGTCTGATATCTTTTGACATAATCCTGCGTTAGGACACTTTCTGGGCTGTTTGCTGTTAGATCTGTGTGCTGTGGTGGACAGTAGGCTAACTTTTCCGTTATTTAAGTTAACTTTGCGAAGTGATATGGAACTGTAATGCGGACAATAACTGGGCACCTCAGAATGTCTGTCAGCCAATCAGAATAGGGAATTCAACAGTGCTGTGGTATAATAAGCAATAATACAACGAGTGTACATATATACAATAATGAGTAATAATACTGAGTGTACGTATATACAATAATGAGTAATAATACTATAGCGTACTTATATACAATAATGAGTAATAATACAACATGTTCTTACATACTGTACAGTAATGAGTAATAATACAATGAGTGTTCTTATAAACAGTGTTAATATAGTAAGCAAATTTTTGAAAATGAACTTTAAATGCATTTTCAGCGGAAGGCTGACGTAGAAAGATGACGTAAAATCAAGACTCCAAGATACTGAGTCAGCGTATTATTAAGGAAGTAACATTCACAGGAATTCCAAAATGTCAGTGTGTTAATACATAGGTAATATATTTTCCACAGAAGGCATTCGTTGTTGTTATGACTCATACATTACTGAGAAACCAGCACCCATTAAATTAATACATATAATGATGTTGACCACTGTACTAGTTGCTGTATCACAGGAAATGAGGTCATTGAGAAAGCCCTATGTTGTGCCCTTGAGCAGTAGTTTTATAGTTCACACCAGTACTGACACTCAAACTTGTGCAAACACATAGGAAGCTGGTGAGCTGGTGTGTCATGATGTGAGTGGTTGGTAGTTAAATAAGTATGTCATTCTGACACTATGTGCCTTACATAAACTTCCTGGACCTTTCAAAAGCAAATTTACAGGAAGTAGGGTGTTCAGAACACACATAAGTGCTCACGTAGTAAATAGATGTACAATAAGAACTGTAAAACCATAGAACATTCTTCCCCTTTCTCTATGTGTGTGTGTGTGTGTGTGTGTGCGAGCAGAAACTAAGGTCCCTGCAGAATTTCAACACTCTGATGGCAGTCATAGGCGGTTTGTGTCACAGTTCCATCTCCCGACTCAAGGACACGGCCAGTCTACTCTCCTCTGACATCACCAAGGTTTGTGCAATCCCACAAAATTACCCACAAAAGACAATTTTGGAGCTCCCCAGCCAATCACACACACACACACACACACACACACACACACACACACACACACACACACACACACATCACAAAGCTATGATCTGAATTACAGTTGACACTATTGTCAGTGCTGCTGTTATAGAAGATTAATCAACACCGTCTGACCAATCAGAATCGAGAATTCAACAGGAATGTGGTATAAACATAGTGTACATATCAAAAGAAAAGTTGATTTTAAAAGAAAAAAACAAATGTAAGTTTTTCTCTGGTTGTTGGTTTTATTCAACCCCGCACTAATTAGACGCTTGTACCAATTCATTTGTGTCTTACAACCGATAATAGCTCTGTCTCTGAATCTTTTATCTATATATTTTCCTTCGAAATTGACCTTTTTGGCTTTAATAAATCCCTAATTTTTGGCTCCCTAAAGTGGCACAACAGAAAATCATTCAACATATCATCAGAAGAGGGTGGAAGGGATGGCAAACGCTCTCTGACCTGTCAATCACAGTGACACTAGCCAATCGGGGGTGTCTGTGAGCTTGCGTGAGCTTTACTCGGAGTGTGTTACGCTGCCTTGTGATGAAGCAAGAGTAGCATTTTGAAAAGGTGCAGTTGGCTGACTTCACGTGCTAGCCAATATAATCTTATTGTGGCAGTTGTATATGATGTTTTACCATCAAAATAGCTTTAGTTGTGCTGTCTGTTTTATCTCTGTACCAGTGCTATTGTGGAGAGGTGTGAATTATTTGCCCAGCAGGGGGCTCACACCAACCCCATTTCCCACTTCCCTGCTCACCAGCAGCTAAACATAGAGTCACGATACTCTACACACAGAAACCCAACAGTGTCCTGACGAATCTTATAACAGACCTGCGCTGATGAAATAATTCATTTGTTTATACTGATTGAAAATGTCTGATAAGACAATGGAACGAAGTGTACTGTTAGAAGGGGTTAACCAAAAAATATCTCATTCTCTGTCTGCAGGCGCTGAGCGAGCTCACAGAGTTGCTCTCCTCCTACAGTAACTACAATAACTACAGACGAGTGTACAATGAGTGCAGCGGTTTTAAAGTGCCTATCCTGGGTGTGCACCTTAAAGACCTTATCTCTTTGAATGAGGCACTGCCTGACTACCTGGAGGGTGACAAGATCAACCTGGGAAAGCTACAGCACCTGTTCAGTAACATCAGCGAACTGCTGGCCATCCACAAGTGCAAGCCACCGTTCGAGGCCAACAAAGACCTGCTGCACCTGCTAACGGTGAGGGAATAAGAGTACAGTGCTGTGAAAAGGTATTTGCCCCCAAAAACAGAAGAAATCAGGATACTTTTTCACAGCACCTTAACCAATAGAGGTTTTAAAGGGGATAGTAGAGGAGATGGAGTTAGACAAAGTGGTACAACTTGAAACGTCCCTTCACGGAAGTGTTTGTATCAGTCACGCCATGTGCAATGGTGTTGTTATAAATACATGGTCAGTTCAATGGCACCATGCTCAAAATAGTAATAGAAAACACAAACATTTCTGTGCACATACACCTGGCTGCTTTGTTGATCCAACAACACCTGGGTTTATTATTAACTTGTAGCGGTATTTTTTTTTTTTTTTTTTACCACCATCTCTACTTGTCTTGCTGTTTTGCCTCACTCTGTTGCTCGTGTGATTCTTAGAGGTATTAGTATAAAACAGATAAAGACATGCCTGCAGTAGTCGGTCAATGACATAGCCATGGCATCAAATAAAGACTTAAATAAATTATTTAGCAGTTGCATTCGTAGTGAATTAGCTAAAGTACATTTATGTTTACATGAAAACATATCACACTATACAAATGAGGTATTTACCTATGCAGGACATGCCACTGTTTCCATCTTGACTATCGAAACCATCAGACTGAGTATGAGTACATGCTTTTTGGCACTTTATTAAGCCCATTTTATGCTTCTCTAGTTTAAACATAGCCGTGAAAAGTGCACATACGCATTCGTATGAGTGTCCAGAGTGCCTAGGCTTGTTCTTAATAATGTTAGCTAGTTGATTTGACATGAAGTGCATTAGCTAGCTACATTGGTTACCTTGGATCGAGTAGGGTTGCAATGAAAAAGAGGACATTTTGTTCCAGTTTAATATAGAGCACTTATGTACAGCTGTAAGTAAAATACATTTTATTGTTTTCATTAACCATTAGCGGCCAGCACTGGGAAAGAACTGTTATTTTCACTCAGCTAGGGTTGTCTGTTGACATTTTTTCCCCACCTAGCTACTGTAGCATTTCCTGCAGCTCTGGTTGCTGCCGTGAGTTTAATGTTTAAGATGTTATGTTACTTGGCACAGTTTGCAGTCTGCTATGCATGGATTTCCATGAATGAAATAGTGATCCAGATTGCTATCATTTCGTGCCATTAGAGCAGCAATGAACATTCACACGTGGTATCAGAGCTTTTTTTTCATGAATATGATAATAAGTAAATGGCACGGCATCAGATGGATAACCAATATCGATATACCGGTATCAATATTGAGGCAGCCCTAGTTTTGACCACAGTTTTTTTTTTTTTTTTTACCAGTAGTAGTTTTAGTAGTACATATTATATAGATGAGATGATGATTTAAATTAGTTGTCATCAGTAGTACACCATCTCCTCTCCTATGTATCGTTGGTGTACTGTAAATACTCATATCTGTTCACCAAGTGTACTACATGCTGTCTTTGTTTAGAGTCTAGTATGAGTATGATGCATAGTATGCCATTTCAAAGACAACCTGGCTTCAATGAAATGTACTGAAGCTAGACCAGTAGGTCCTAGTAGGATCCCAAATTGCACCTCTTTTTTTTTTTCTAACACCCTTTTGAACTCTTTAGCTAATTGACCCTTCATAAACTAGTCTCTGGAGCCAGGAAAATGTGCTGAGATTGAATTTCAACTTAATTTCTAAAGCGCTTTTAACAATTTGACCCAAAGCGGCATTTACAGGAATCAGGATGTAGACTTATATCCCTAATGAGGAAACCAGAGGAGACAGTGGCAAGAAAAAGCTCCATGAAACAAAATGAGGAAGAAACCCCGAGAGGAACTGGACTCAAAAAGGAACCCGCACTCTTCTGAGTGGCACCAGATAGTGGGACTATAGATTTTATATATATATATATATATATATATATATATATATATATATATATATATATATATATATATATATATATATAAACCTTCCAGTGGATCACTATTCATGTGTTAAAACGTCACTATTCATGTGTTAAACTGAACATTGTTTGAAGAGCTCAAACAGATCGAGTTATTTATGGCTCAAATACCTTCTTCTTTTATCAAATTACTCAACACCTCATACAAAAAAAAATAAAAAATCCTTGCTGGTGTGCGCGTTCAGTTAAATTCTGCTCGTTAACAAATAGTGAACAATATTCGACGGAGGTATTCCATTCAAATTTGTACATTGGCACATTTGTAAGGTTTCATAAAATGATAAAATCTCAGTCTTTAGGAGTACAGCTGCAGGATGTATGATCGGAAGTAAGTAGGATTATATAATATATGTAGAATAGGAAGCGGGAAAGGGTGAATGCTTGAGGTTGTGATAAACTCATTCTGACCTGTACATATGCACGTGTGTCTCGTCCTGCTTCTTCTGCATGCAGCTTTCCCTGGACCTGTACTACACCGAGGACCAGATCTACGAGCTCTCCTACGCCAAGGAACCCAAGAATCCCAAAATACAGGTAAAATTATTCATGCTAAGTCTAAACAAAAAGGATTCCGAGAGGAAATCTGCTACACTGTAGTTCAGAAACTGAAGTTCATTGCTGTTTCTTAAGGTATAATGGATCTAAGCGTACCCACAAAAAGCACCTTTACTGGATGTACTTTTATAGAGAATGGTCAAAGTGATGTTGCATGTAGTCTGAGAGTCAGAGGTATTGTAGTTCCTTATAAATAAAGGAAATAAAGGATATATTGCTTACAAAATAAATAAATAAATATAAAAACAGAACATGAAATAATATTAAAATGAATACAATCATTAATCTCCTTTGTTAATGTTAAGTTAAATATGCCATGAATCCATTTGTTTCCTATTAGTCTTACATTCAACCCAACTTTTTACATGTAGACCATAAACAACAACTTAAGCATTATTTATCTGAGTATAAGTTGTTGGATTCTTCACCTATTTTCTATTTTTTTTAATTTTTTACCTTGGCTTTTACATACATATTTGTAAATAATGTGACAATAAGTGTCACGCCAGTCGTGAAATCAACACACATAATGAAACCATATGTTAAAATCTGACTCATTTGGTCCTCTTTGGCTTCATATATGTGTTCTTTTGCATTGTATGGATATTGCATTTCATGGTAAATGTCTTGACCTTGTGAGTGAACTACTTCGAGACAGGGAGTATCCCTCAGCAGTATGGGTACAGTGAACAGCGTGTTCTTCTTCTGTGCACACACGCTTCAAAGAAAACCACAAGAAAAGATCTGAAGTACTTACAGGCGGCTGATCGTTATCTCTTTCACTTTGAGTATGGGCCTTATTACGTATGAAGGTTCTTCTAACACCTTCTGATGCCTGGGTCTGTGTGTTACATGTAAACGCATAGCACAGCAGATTGCAGTGTTTTTTTTTTTCTTCCACCAACTTTCAAGAGACTGCTCAAAACGAAACTCCATTCATATGATCTTTTAAATTAACGGTTTCTGTGTCTGTCTTTTTCTTTCGGTCTCATTCTAGCCTGTAACCCCAGTGAAGCCCCCTGTGGTTGCCGAATGGGGGTCAGGGGTGACTCCACGCCTCGACCCGGACACCATCTCTAAACACGTCAAACAGATGGTGGACGTAAGTAAAAAAAAAAAAATAATACTCAGCAGTGGAAGTGACAATGGCAGCAGTTCCTGACTGCTCTTTCACTTCCTTATTCCACACTATGTAACATGTTTCTCAGCTCACGTGGACTCTGTCTCCCTCTGCAGTCGATCATGAAGAATTATGATCTGAACATGGATGGCTACATCTCTCTGGAGGACTTTGAGAAGATAGCTGCTAATTTTCCTTTTTCCTACTGTACTCATGAAAGTGACAGGTACGGAGGACCCTAACTAGCGTTCTGTTTCACATTACATTACATTACATGGACTCAAAGTTCCAGAATGCAAGGTAGCTATATGACAGTCTCCCGAAGTTATGACAAAGGCTTGGCTCGGCTAGTTATCGATCTATGAGAAGACGAGCACAGTGGCACTGATGGCAGCATTAGCAAGAATGTTTGAGATCTGTTTGAACAGAATGTGCAGATGAGAGAGCAGGTGAGAGAGCTGGACAGACTAAAGCCCTGCTGCATCACTCTCTTTAGGTAGCGATCAAGCAAGGGCTAAATCCCACTGGCACCATTATATTGGGATGATACTGCAAAAAAAAAAAAAAGACATCTTAACACATGAAAATATTTTGAATATAGTCAAATGTATCTAGTATTCCCTAGCATAAGATCACAATATGAATATTAAACCTATTTCTAAATATTGTAACTCATTTCAAGAATTATATTTTCTTATTCTATTGGCAGATCCATTTTGCTTCTTTCTAGGAATAAATGCTTAAAATGAGCAAATATTTTAACTTGTTAAGATGTAGCTTTTTGCCGTTAATGTAGGAAATTGATTTAGAATACACCATTAAAAAAAAAAAAAAAATACAGTTGCAATCAACTCCAATTATACAACCCCTATTGCAAATCAGGTTTATTATAGAAATTTACAGGCTTTCAGTTGTTTGCAATGCAGAAATCAAATAAAACAATTGAAATAGGGTTAGGGTTAGTAGTGTACGTCTACAGGGCCATCACAGTCACCACACAGAAAATCTCTGGTGGGATTTGAAGAAGGCGGTTGAAGCACGCAAACCCAAGAATATTACTGAACTGGAGGCCATTGCTCATGTGGAAAGTGCTAAGATTCCTCAGGAACGCTGCCAGAAGCTATACATCTCGTTGCAGCAGGTCATAACAGTAAAAGGGTGCTCTACTAAGTACTAAAGATGCTCGCCCTGAAGGGGTTGAATAATTCTGAGACTGGAGAAATCCTTATAAGTTGCATTTTCAGTTGAATTCGGGGAAACCACTTGAAGCATTCGTTGTGTTGAACTATTTCATTTTAATCGCTTTTGTTTGATTTGTTCATTGCAAACAGCTGAAAGTCTGTAAATTTTGACAATAAACATGATTTACAATGGGGGTTGAATAATTTAGATTGCACCAACCTGCTTAATGAATGTAACTCGTTTTCTCTTTTATAGAAAAATAACATGCAGATGAATTGGGTAAATTGTTTGGGTTATTTTGTTTGTTTGTTTGTTTCCCCAAACATTTCTTAATTAGTCCAAAATGCTCTGGATGAAACTTCCACAAACCCTAATCTTTGAATTTTTGGCACAAATTAGATTCTGTTGTTATATTTCCGTTTTCTCTCTCCCCAGGGAAGGAAAAATTAGCAAAGAGGAGATCACGTCCTATTTCATGCGAGGGATGTCAGTATGTGCTAAGCTGGGCTTCAATTTCCACAACCTGCACAACTTCCATGAGATGACATACAAGAGGCCCACCTTCTGCGACACCTGCCGAGGATTTGTGAGGACTTTTTTTAGTGTGCCATGTAGTGTTTTTATTGCTCGTTGTACTAGTCCTGTGAAATGAATTGAATAGTAATTGTGCTTACATTTTACACCTAATTGTCTAAAGTTGCTTATGACATTTGATGCCATTTATAAATATGCAATCTATTTGTTTTTCTTTTGTCCCTCAGCTATGGGGAGTCATAAAGCAAGGATACCACTGCAAAGGTAAGACCAGATACACTTATGCATTTCTACTAAAGGACAAGTAATGTGAAAATAAACCCTAAACACAATCATATCTCTCAATCTCTGTGTGTCCTGCTCTCTAGACTGTGGGGTAAACTGTCATAAGCACTGTAAAGACCTGGTGGCAATGGGGTGTATGAAGTTCCAGGTTTCCGGAGGCTCCTGTCCCTGCACTCCAGGTCCAGGATCCGGGATAAGGACAAAGGGAAGCTGGGGTGAGATTTCCTCCATGACATAGTACATAGAACAGTTACCTTTGTAAAGATGGTGGTAAAGTTATTGGCTGAAGATAGCTAAAGATATTACATTGATACTGAAAATAAGATATGTGTGGCAGTATAGGATAAACCATTGGAAGTCACTGTGGCTTTTACATATATCAAGTATCCCCAAAATAATGTAGAAATGTTTTTATTATCTTAACCTGTTTTGGGTTAAACCCTAACCCTTTTTCTTTTGGAGGTCACCAAATTGAAATAAAAAGCTGGAACTTGTCTTTGAGATTTCGCACATTTGCGTCACTCCTCCAGGGTTAGGGGTTCGATTCTCGCCTTTGCCCTGTGTTTGTGGAGTTTGCACGTTCTCCCTGTGCTTTGGAGGTTTCCTCTGGTGACCTTCGATGACATTATAAACACAAAAATCTTAAAGGGACCACCAGATTACAGCAACCGCATTAACAGCAAAATGCACAACAGGAAACTTAACCGAATTAGAGATTGTTTAAACCTTCACCCAGGGCGTACGGTGGCTTAGTGGTTAGCACGTTCACCTCACGCACCCAGGGTTCTGGTCCTGATGCTGCTCTGTGTGTGCAGAGTTTGCATGGGGTTTCCTCCGGGTACTCCGGTTTCCTCCCCAAGTCCAAAGACATGCATGGTAGGCTGATTGGCATTTCCAGAATGTCCGTGGTGTGTGAATGTGAATGATTGTAATGTGATGTGATGGATTAGCACCCTATCCCGGGTGTACCCCGCCCTGTGCCTGATGCTCTCTGGGATAGGCTCCAGGTTCCCCGCGACCCTGAAAGGATGGAAACCTTCAACAAGTTAACAATTTATTCGGGTATTGTTAAACAAGTCCTGTTTAACCAAGGTTTAATACTTAAAAATATCGGATACGCTGTCTTCCGCGATTTTTTTTTCTGAGCTCCTCCGCACCAGTCCGGTTGCATTATGGGGATTTTTGACTTGTATAGTGTCCATCACTTGCACACTGCAAAATCACGCCAGAAGCAGTACACCATCCTGATTGGCATTTCCACATTGTCTGTAATGTGTGAATGGGTGTGTTATTGTGCCAATGCGATGGGTTGGCACCCCATCCAGTGTGTTCCCCGCCTTGTGCCCTGAGTCCCCTGGGATAGGCTCTAGACTCCCTGCACCCCTGTGTAGGATAAGCGGTACAGAAAATGGATGGATAGATGGATGGATATAGACAAACATAACAAAAACGTTTTTATTTATTTTTGTGAAGGGTTTCCCATGCTACCACACATATTCAATGCATTTTCCAAAAACACTCTCCAAGATACATTGCAAAACATTGTATGACGCATTGAGTTTTGACAATTTTTAAGCCTCTGTGTCCAAATCTAATACACCTAATTATAAAGTGTTTATCCAATTGCTTTGTTTCTCTTTTACTCAATAAGGTTGTGAGGAAGAAACATTTGTGTTTCCTCATGGAAATGGACCTGACCACTCCAAGAGTCACGGTACACCGCAGAGCATAGCGGAGAACGCCTCGCTGTCGGACCGCTCCACTCAGACAGACCCAGGAGTGTGGACACCAGTGGCAAACCGCAAAGACCTGCACCATTCCAAAACTCCTTCAGCCCCTGAGAAGGTACGAAAAAGATGCCCACACTGGGAAACGTGGATTTCAACTTTACAGATGTTTGGAGTTCCAGAAATTTCGACTGGTGGGCTGAAGAGCATGAAGGGAAAATTATTGCAGCGTAATGTGATAATATTATGGACTAGGGGGTGTAAGGTTATGACACTACCTGTATCTGTGTACAGATTTAAACCTGAAGTGGACGTGGCGTAAACTGTAAGGGTTTTTTTTTTTTTTTTTTTTTTTCAGCCAGTGGGAATCACTGGAAAGTTCATAATTATTATTTTTTTTAATCCCACTCGTGCAGTTATTATTTCCCTGTTTGTATCTGCCTGTGATATTTCTAATGAATTTAATTGGTTCTATTTCCCAAAGTATAAACAAACTAGAAGCCAGTATAAACCACTGTAACCCACACCAGGCAGCTACTAAGGATTAATGAATAAACCTTGCAAATGCATCATGCAGCAACTCCCGTTCATGCTGATGAACATTGTCTTTCTTTATCGCACATGCTTTATACCTGACTGCTCACTCACACCTGCAGGCTTCGTGTCTGACCACTTGCTCACGCCCGAGAGATTCCTAACTAAATCAAATGAACAACCTCCTGCTCGCAGACCCTTTTTCCTGCGTCCCTTGTCCCTCTAGACTCAACCAGAAGCCCTGGCAAGCTTGCTCATAAAAATTACAGTCAAAAATAAACACGAACACCGTGACTCCTATGAGTATCTGTAGTTATATCCGTTTAGAACAAATGATCTGTTCATTCTGAATAATATATTCAGTTACATCCCTGTTATAGATGCAGGAGTAAGAGAAACCCAGTTTAAGATAAAGTAACCGGTTTTAAAAAACCGGCTAATTTTAACCTGCCTTTCAAAAGGTAGTTGTGCAAAAAAGTTCCTATTTATTGATTTGTGTTGTTTTTGTACACTGTTATTTATACCATCCTGTATGTGTGTGTGTGTGCACATATTACTCTTACTCTACAGTAAAAGTACCTTGTATGTAGTTTTGTGTATAGAGTACGTTTGTGGTTTTATATTTTCTCCGGTTGTACCGTCACTGTTGCATACCGAAACAAACTAAATATACACCCACTGGCCACTTTATTAGGAACACCTGTACATTCATGCCAAGACGGATATAGTAACTGTTACTAATCACTCTTTACAACCGTGGTGAGCAGAAAAGCATCTCAGCATGTGCAAAACATCAAATCTTGCGGTGAATGGGCCACAACAGCAGGAGACCGCGTTTGGTTCCACTCCTGTCAGGCAAGAACAGGAATCTGAGGCTACCATGGGCTATCACCTGGTCTTTTTCTAATGTTCAACTGTCCAGTTTCAGTGACTTTGTGCCCATTATAGCTTCAGATTCTTGCTCGATTTGAAGCTTCTGTTGAGTTTTCTGGCCCTGAAATTGCCTCCTTACCCAGATAACAGGCAGATAATGTGCTGGCCATTTATGTTTTTTTTGTTTTTTTTTAAACAGATCAGATGAAGCTACTAAACAAACGTTTTGTTTTTTTCATTGCAAATGCAGGCAGCAGAGAGCTCGAAAAAAAAAAAATGACAAACCTCGTCTTTAAAATCACCTCTCTTGTCCTGTATTGTTCCAGAGTGCCATACTGCCAATCAGAATGAGAGGCTCATCTGCACCCAGCTCTTTCCTCCAGGAGAAAATGGAGGAGCTCCAGTTAAACAAAGACAAACGCAAGGAGCCAGACTGAACTCCGGTGCATGGCCAAGACAGAAAAAGACTGCGCCTCAATTTAGCATTTGGGAATTGACTGTTTAAACACATTGAACACATATTTCATTACATGTAACAGAGAACCGAACTGTGCACACACCTTCTACAGATGCATTAATGTTACGAAAACTTGAGTGGGAACCATCGTGATATCAGCCTACACCTTCAAAGCCATTTTGGACGAGAACAGAACCGAGAGATAATCACCAGCATCCACTGCCAATATATATGAATATTAATGAATATTTCTACAGAAGCATCCAAAGGTGGACTATCAGAGTACTGCTTTCACCACTACTGCCTGCGTGTAAGAGTTAAGGACTTTCCTATGCACCTCTACACCACCCGCACGATTAAACCACAGGGAGAAAAAAAAAAAAGGTGCTTACTGCCACAGCTGTGTTCATGTGTACCAAAAAAGTTTGACATTTAGCCTTTTGTGTTCACACTGACGCCTGTGTTTTGTACTGTGAATTACATCGAGATGTGTTGAGGATGTCGTCTGTGTCTCGTGTCATAGGAATGTAAATCACTCTGGCTTGCCAAAAGTCCATGTCGGCTGGCGCTGTACTCCCATAATGCATCACTTTCCCTCAGAGTAGGGAAGAAGGCTACTGAATACACTGAGCCAGTGGGGAATGCAGGAAATGAACACTGTGGACTCAGTGTTTGTTTGTTTGTTTGTTTTTTAAATGTTTCCTCTAACAACATTCCACCGAATGTATGTTTCCAACTTGAATGTGTGTCTTACTAAATCCTGAACTTAGGCTGTAAATATTTATTTATTGAGAATGTATTAATATGAATCTACAGTATTTTTCACCTTAGAGCACTGTCAGATTTCTGGTCATGACTGTGGAGGGGGGAAAAAAATAAATAAATCAAAAATAAAGACATTTGTTTTACTGTGTGTTTGCATTAAATGTTGAATGACAACTACAAGACACGTTTTATTCTATGGATCGAGCAATGCCTACGTGTGGGGTTTGTACAGTATTTCTGAGACTCGAGAGGTTTTGCGTTGTGAATTTATTTTCAAAACATGAAAAACAAAACCGCACGATAAGACCCTGTGAAAAATTGCTCAGGATCAGCATTATCAACGTTGCTAAAATCTTTCCAATTACTGAAGTGAAATGTCAAAAGTCAATTTTACAATAAAAACAAAACAAAACAATGCTTTCCATTTTAGACAAGACCTGACAGACGGTTCAAAAAAAAAAAAAAAAATGAAATCACGTCACAGACCACATGTTTTCGGCTATGCCATTTATGAACCGTAATCATTTACAATGTATGTACCTGTGCTAAATTAACATTCCACTTTCCCTAAAGGAAACCTCCACCCTGAAACATATTAAATAGATATTTAAATGCTTACATGAACGGATTTGTGATTCTCGTGCTAATTTGTTGGTTCCTAGGGTCTACTTGTGAGAAGACAGTGGCTTGTGAGCCATGCTGATGTCACAGGTGGACACTGCAAGTGCAGTTACAGTGGTGCTTAATAGGAGAACAAATTTCAGTGATCTCAAATGTAAGTGAGAACGCTCATATTTCGCGGTTAGTTCCTAAAAACAAAAAAGAGAAAGAGCTTCGTTTCACTGTATACATCCACTGCTCACCATTTCCAAGCAACATCATATTAACGAGAAAGCCAATACAGGAGTAGGCAACAACAACACACTTGCTCTTCGCTTGGGTAGTTTCGTGAGCTACGAGATAACAAAGCTGACGGTGTTCGAGGATGTATTAGCATTAATGTTTACATTTATTCATTTAGCAGACACTTCTATCCAAAGCGACTTACAAATGAGGAAATACAAGCAAAGCGAATGGAAAATGGAGAACAATACAAGTGGAGAACAATACAAGTAGTGCTACCATACACGATTTTTTAATTGAGTTCTAGAGCAGCAAAGTGCGCAGAGTAAGTTTTTTTTTTAAAGGATAATGTGGGGTTGGCGTTTTAGAGGTTAGTTACGTGCTCACGGAAGAGGTGGGTCTTTAGCTGTTCCACCACTGAGGGACGGTTAGAGTGAAGGTTCTGTAAAGGAACTTTGAGCCACGCTGAGTAGGCATTACTAAGCGTCGGATAATTGTTAATCAATCGCAGAATGCGTGAGGGGAACGTAAGCCTCAAGGAGAGTGTTGAGGTACGGGGGTGCTGTTCCAGACAAGGTCTTGTACGTGAGCATCAAGGCCTTGAATTTGATACGGGCGGCTACAGGAAGCCAGCGGAGGGAGATGAAGAGGAGTGTGACATGGGTCATTTGGGCTGGTTGAAGACGAGACATGCTGCTGCATTCTGAATGATTTGAAAGGGTTTGATGGAGCTGGCTGGGAGGCCCGAGAGTAGTGCGTTGCAGTAGTCCAGTTTTGGTATGACAAGGGCCTGGACTAGTAGCTGTGTAGCCTGTTCAGTGAGATAGGGTCTGATTTTCTTGATGTTGTACAGAATGAACCTACAGGACCATTGAACAGAGTTTGAGCAGACTGGCACCACTATCAGCAGGTCGTCGAAGGGCATTGTGGATAACGTAGGAAAACAGTAACCCAAGTGAAAATGGACCAGTTGAAATCGTTTAACTATAAAGATTAATATGCCGAGTAGTTCAGGGTGGATTTTTCCTTTAACATTAAACCGTAATTGTTTTATATTAACAGACACAAGCAATGCATGATGCAAAGTGGTGATGGAATTAGCTAAATAGAAATGAAAAGATCTTATATCTTATATTCATAATGTACAATTCAAACTAATTACACAAAAACTCTTCTTTCTTGAAGGGCAGTGGTCGCTCAGTGGACTGAGACTTACAGCTGCACAATAGATCATTTACTAATCGTTATCACAATAATAATGCTAAAGAGGACACAAACACAAACATAATTATTATTATGTTTTTTTTAGTTCTGTGAGCACTGCACAAAATTAAAGAGGGTCTGGATAATATTCTAGGGTGATTGACGGGGGGGTGGGGGGGGGTGTTAAATCAATGCAGGTCCAGCTTTAACCTTGACATATCCTCAAATATGTTTTAGACTACTAAGTATACTGTGATTGCAATCTGTAACTATAATATGCTGCTTGTCCATATGTGCAGCACTACCCCTAATTTACTGTAAGGTTAAGATTTCAGGACTGCCAAAGAGCCACCCAAAACCCTTAACCCTCACCTGCCCAGCTGTACTTTTACATTGGATTCTGCTTCACTTATAAGTCGCTTATAAGCTAAATTACAATATAAAAGGTTTTCTGCCTGGACCAGATCATCAGCATTTCTCAAACGAATCCAAAATGCAGCATACACCCTGCTAGGATGACTAGAATGGCTGGAGAAGACTGGATATAAAGGGATAAGGTCATGATAAAATAGGATGAGTGCTGATGCATGCAGGTTCAAGAATGATTACATGAATTATAAGAATGTCGCTGGATCTCTCACATTCACACACACACACACACACACACACACACACACACACTTCACTGGCCCTGGCTGTTGCCCTGTTGCCCAGAGTAGTTGCCATACTGGCTGTAGTACTGGTTCCACTGGCTCTGGTTCTGGTAGTACTGTTGCCACTGCTGGGCATACTGGCCAAAGAGAAAGAGAGAAACAGACAAAGAGATTATTGAGCTACAAAGCTTAAGTTCTGTTTGAGTAAACATTTGCTCATTTCAAATTTCTACTAATAGTGTGGTTGTAATGCTATTCGGACAAGATAAGCTTTCCAGATGCATGTCTGTTAAAGGGGTCATATTTTGCCTTTTAAACATTTTAAACCTTCATTATTTTGTTTATTAGGTGTAATATAATAGGTTAATGTGCTTTAATGTTCAAGAAACGCATTATTTGTCACATACTGTACATTATTGCAGTACTTCTATTCCCAGGCTGCCTGAAACACTCCGATTGAGTTCCGTTTTCTCCAAAACCCGTCCTCTACAAAAGCTGACCCGTTGCATTGTGATTGGCCAAAAACCTCAAGCGTGTCGGAAATATAACGCCCCTTGAGTTAGCTTCAGCCTCCGAGGATTCTAAAGCAATTCTAAGCTCCTACGCGACGTCATTGGTTTTACCGTACAAGTTCGAGCCCGAGTCAGATTCGGAAAATGTGGATGATCAAACGGAAGCAACTTTACAAGCACGACTTGAGCAGAACGTTTGATAATGGTAAGTTTTTATTTTGTAACTCTCTTACCTTTCAGATATGATGTAAATTCCTCTGGCCCGCCGGCACCTTGTTAAGTGAAGAACTATGCTATGTACACAGCATCTGTGTGTACATAGGTACTCATGTGATATATCTTTGGAAAGCTAGGATTCTTCTGATATAAACCGTTTCAAGAAACAATCACATCAGCTACAATCAAGGTCCCGGTTCACCAGACCACCGACATAGCAAACTTTAGCTAGCACGTTAGCAGAGGGCTACTACACAAAACTCTGCATTTTAACAGTCAATAGCAGATACTTCATAAAATAATCACACACATTTACAGGTTCTGATTCGTAAGCACAAGACTTTCCGAGTAAACTGGGAATCGCCACACTTTTCAGGAACAGTGTTTGTGTGTAGCCTGCCTTGTACTCGCACAGGTTCAGGAAGCTGTCCTCCGTAAAATGTGCTGTGCACAAGCAAACGTTTGGGTTGTACTGCTCAGGAATAGCGTTATGAATAAACAGTAACCACTGATTCCTAATTTAATAGGCCAAACAAAGGGGTTTTGCTTTCGCATCGAAACACACAGCGGCTCCACGACATGGCGCCAAACAATTCACTTCTTTCTTCGTGGCTGCCTTTGGGCGGGATTATGCAAATATTTCACAGTGACAGACGTTTGCGGAAGTAATATCTGCACTTCGAACGAGATGTTTTGGGCAGGTCTGGAGCAGTGTTCTCTGTTAGATAGAATAAATCCCTTTGGACGAGACTATGAGCTTTGTAACTTTGCACAGACAGATACATCACACACTAAAGGTGAAGGAAAACATTCCAAAGCATAATATGACTCCTTTAAGTAATGTTGCTGGAGGAGGTCTGTAGTAATTTTGGTTCACATGGGAAAACCAATCTCTATATAAATGACAAATATGGGAGTGTGCTCACAATATACACATTGTCGAAACACTAACAAATCGATGCGTACTACTGGCCAAGGACATAATACCCATCAAAACGGCTGAAAACGAGGGTTTAAAGCAGGGGTGTCCAATCTTATCCGGAAAGGGCCGTGTGGGTGCAGGTTGTCATTCCAACCAAGCAGGAGCCAAACAGAAGAAATCAGTATGGGGGCAAATACTTTTTTCACAGCACTGTGAAACTGAGTTTAATACAGACTACTTGCTTTGTCCTTTAATATAGTGGCTTGTTGAAGGGCATGTGGTCGTGCTTGATCGTTAGTAGGTCACATGACCATAACATATGTAGGCTACACCTGTGCTAAGAGCTCAATAACATAAACCCCCTGGAAATGTCACTTCTCTGACAAGTCCCTTTAAATGTCATCTGCATTTCGTTGCTCTGTGTTTTAAACTCAGCCAATACTTGGTTTCGGTTTGGTTTCAGTAGGAGGTGAAAGAAAAGAGCTGTTTATAAAAAAAAAAAAAAAAAAAAAAAAATACAAGTTCCGTAACCCCCGAGTAAGGATTTATTCTATGAATTATTAAAATATTAGGCCCATTATTCAACTAGTCATATATTCTGGCTAGTTATTGGAGCTCTACTTCCTGAGCTTTACACCACATGAACTGGTTGAAGTTGTCAGAATTTAAAGGCCTATTTTAATAACTATAAGAACTCAATAATACAGATTTATTACAAATAATGGTGGATTGTGATCTCCACTATTGTAACTAAACTGGAAAATGAAGCCCCCCCCACCCCCGGTTATGCTTCATGGACCCGATTTTGAGTCATGAATCACTGGTCATGACAGTAACACAAGGGGAAATGAAAGTATTAAAATAAATAAGGTTTTGTAAATATGTTCCAAACACATGTGCACATACTTGCCATGTTAATAACGGAGATGAAGGAGACACACTGGGTATCATCTGTCTTGGGTCTTACCTGCTGGTACTGCTGGTTGTAGCTCTGTTGCTGGTTGTACCCAGAGGCTTGATTATCACTGTAGCCTTGTCCATACCCAGGATACTGGCTGTAATTCCCATAGTTGTAGCTTCCTTGGTTGTAGTTGCCTTGGTTATAGTTGCTCTGGTTGTAGTCTTGGTTATATCCTTGGTTGTAGCTCTGCACGGATCACATGAAAGATTTCCACATTGTAGAAAAACATCAGTAGAGAACCAGGGTATCAGAGATGGACGACTCTTACCTGGTTGTATCCATCCTTACTATAGGAACCTTGGTGGTTGCTGTTATAGCTTCCTCCATAGCTCTGGTTACGGTTGTAGCCACCTCTCGAGCTGTTGTCTCTGTAATTCCCACCCCAGCCGTTCTGGTTGTAGCCTCCACGTTTAAAACCTGACCAATACATGCAACTCCATCAAGCACTGACACTCATGACATACAGGATGTTTGATTTTATGAAATAATTACTCAAAGGGGTGTGTAGCAGTGGGTAATATCATAAAACATGAAGAACATTTCTACGATACATGATATGCATGATGGTTAGGTTTAAATAAGTCTCAGCTTAATAGTTATGAACACTAAAAAAAATATTAAAATAATATTTGATCAAATATAGGCTGAAAGAGAGCAAGGACCTGGTCTGTATCCTCCTCCAGAGCCGCCACGGATCTGATAGCCTCCTCGTGGACCTCCACGGTTGTCATAACGCTGGAAGCTGCTGCTTTGGCCGCGGTAACCCGTCTGCCGGTTATCGTAGCGTTTTTCAGGTGGAGGCGCAGCCTGCCGGCCCTCCTCGTTGTACTGCTTCACCATCTTTTCTGCTTCGTCTCTCTGCAGCTCAACGAAGGTCACCTCGTCCAGGAAATCTCCAGACTCCGGCAGCACAAAGTTAGCTTCGAAAGGACATCGGGCCGGAAAGAAGAGGGAAAGCAGACGGGACACAGAGAGAAAGGGAGGGAGAAAAGAGTAGCAGAGAAGGGAGAAGAAATGGTGGGGACAAGTAGAGTCACACCACCAGGAGACAGAAAAATCTTAATTAATATCATATAACAGTAAACATTTCACAACACCCTTTATAAAAATAAAATAAATAAATAAATAAAAACAGGTGACAACACAATCATGTAGAGATGAGAACATAAACAATAAGACCTGGAGCAAACATGGCCTCTCAGAAAGGATGGGATTCAATACTTGCTCTAGTTTACATAGACAGGAATAAGTGAAAACATCAAATGATCCAAATAGGCAAAGGTTTTAAATTGAAGAGATGGCAGAAATGAACACTGCCGCTGCAAACCAAGAGTTAACTCAATATGAAAAAGTATGAATAAGCCAGGAAGATATTGTTGGATATTTCAGTCAATTTGAAGCCAGATAATGGTACTGATTAAGCCTTGATCATCTGCTCAGTTTGCAGTGCTTCAGCAGAGAAGGAGGATGGGGAGTAAGGGGTGGGCGATATAGCCAATACCTTAAACCACAATAGTGCAGACAGTAGCCGTGTATGATCATACACGCATTTCTATGGAAAAAAATAATCAGATATAATAAATGACAGATTCGACTTAAATCAATTTCGTGCAGCTTAACGAGCCCAAGGCGGCACATATGAAGAATATTGCGTTTGTCTGTGTAAGGTTATCTACACTACAAATAAAATCAGAAAACAACAAAACCTATATTTGCAAAATAGCGAATGTTTTATTATACTATTAAATGGCCTATAGAAATCTCTCTAAACCTTCAGTAGACAGTTTTTTTTTTTTTTTTTTTTTAAATACAAAATGGAGTAATCCCAGTTATGCCAGCAATTACAATTTTAAAATGTATTAATGAACAACACATCATGGTTATAGTTACATTTAAATGTTGTAGAATGTCTGCAAGACAAGTTAGTTCCCCTTATCACTTACATTAAAAGCAGCTTTTAATGTAAGTGATATTACATTAACCCCCCCCCCAACGCTTGTTATGTTACCGAGACTGGAGTGTCCACCATAACATACCACACGAATGAGTTCCTACTATGAACCTGAACTGCAGTTATAAACTGCTTTTACTGGTATACCGCCCACCACTAATGGGGAGGGGTGAAAAGAGAAATAAAATTTTTTAAATGTTAAAAAAACAACAAAAAAAAAATAAATCAAACTTAGGTCAAGGGCCTAACAGACAGAGTTCTTAGTTCAATGATGAAAGGGGTAGGGGGCATCGTCCAAGTTTGACTACAAACAAAAACATACAAATAGTTGAGCAGAGATCTTGAATCTGTTTGAAAAGTGGTTTGCTTTTGTCCACTGCATTCCTACCTTTCATTTCTAAAACAGCATGATCGGGCACATCCTTCCCTTCCACATCAGTTTGCTTTAACGTTCGCTCTTTTAAGTCCTCGTCCGTGGGACAAATTACAATAGCCTTGCGTTGAAACCCTTCAAAGGGACGCATTTTTCGTCTCTGGGCTGATCCATATACATTTGTCTAGCAATGGTGACAAGAAAGAAGTAGAAGCTGTTCGTTATTGTTACTTTGTGTTCTGGTTTGGGCAACGCGAAGCCTGCAATGATGAAGTGAGAGTGGCGTTTTTCCTGACGAGCTACTGACAGCCTCTCACAACTCCGCCGACTTACCTTCCGTATCTGCTCATCCGCACCTACGACACAGCTGATAACTGGGACCCTTTCACAGTTCTAAAATTCAAACAAAGCTGAATCTGAAATGGGATGCACATTGATTTAAACTCTCTTCACACTACAACATACTTCAGCACCACTTACTGAACCTTAAAGCATCGAAATGATAACTAATATAACTATACTAAGATTTTATTTAACAATCCTTGGAAAATAAGGCTAAGACCAAGGCTCCTACTAAGTCTCACATTAAATACCATTGACTTCATTAGTTTTGTTTAAAACCCAACAATTTGCAAAGACTCTGGAATCAGAGGTTGCAAAAAAAAAAAAAGCCTGATTTATATTTCTATGAAGTGTATCTGTGAACAGATGTTCATCCAGGTTTCTGCCAAAATCTTTCTACGTAATGTAACGAACTACGTGGCGGCAGCCGAAACAACAGACGGCAGAAAGTCGACCGAACAGATCCTTCGAGAGCCCGGATGACCCTATCACAGCTCACGATACTGAGGATCACACGTTTGTTTACATTTTCACCTAGAAGAAGACGTAGCATAAAGAGTCGTAACAGAAATGTTATAAACTAGCTCCTTTTTTGCAATACCACATACTTCCTCATTTGCGTCAATCAGCTTTTTCGTTAGCCAAAACATTATTAGCATTCGGTCTAAGAGTTTCCGGCTATTGAAAGAAAAAAAAAATCTATCAGTTTATTTCTTTCATTATAAGGAAAGAGCTTGCTTAGCAATGATTAAATGCCATATGTTTATATTTTGCCTCATTCGCCCAAATGAGAACATTAGAAAATCTTGTGGGTGGGTAGAAAAACAAACCACGAGCCTGAGATGGAGATGTCGAAAAAAGTACCAATCCCAATAGTATTGGATATCCAGCTGCTAGCTAGCCGACATTATCGGTCATTTTAATGTAAGTAATATACGCTAATGCAAGGGACCAAATGAAAACAAACAGCAGGGCTGCAATCTCAATAAGAATTTCAGATCTGTGTTGCAAAATGCACGTGTGTTCATGAGACTCGACTGTCACTTCTAGCCCAAAACAACACGGTCGATCATCTCATCAACGGCGGCCTTTTATTTATCATAAAATAAGATAAAGGATAATCCATAGCTAGTTGTGTGTTACAGGATTTAATGCATGATGTGGAGGTAAAAAACCACCCGACACATGGTCAGAGAACGGTTAATTGTCATGAGTTATTTTATATATATTGTTAGATGTAGAATTCTACCTACTCTAAATCACACACAGTTGTAAAGTAGTGCGATAAGATTATATTTATTTGAATTGATTATGGTAAATAGTTAATAGAGAGAGAGAGAGAGAGAGAGAGACACGTGTGTGCGAATTACCTGCGTCTGTGCCGCGTCTCTACTAACAATGAAGCTGTGAGTTTTACTACTGTATGCAACTATAACTGTATGTTACTATGGTTACAGTTGTTTATAGGCAGCGCATTAATTGAGAACAGTGATTAAACTGACCGGAACTACCTGTGGTATATGTTTTAACGCACACCTTCTGTCCAATCAGAATAGAGTAGTCGGACAGACTCCTATAAAACGCATTTATCATGAGGGGGATAAAAATATTGGGCGAGATCTCGAGATGAACTGAACTTAACAATGCTATTCCTGGAAAGAATTTATGGAGATGCAAGTTCAAATAAAAGTCTGGGTCTTTTCTCCTTCACTATCATGGGAAGACTAAGAGACTAGGAGACATTTTGGCTTCAAAACTGAATCCTGTTATTATTCTGACTTCACAGGGCAATTGTGGTCTATTATCTTTTATTCAATACTTTTAAAAATTACATGTAATGGTGCTACAATATGCTGAAAGGGTCCCATAACTCACCGTTACTTACCTCTCCAGCATTGGTGCTTCTGTCCCATAGACATATATATACACACATACACTACTTACCTGAATAAACTTACAGTTCCAAAGGTCAAGCCAAAGCACCACCATCGGACCTTACTTACCTTACAAACCAGACGAGTAGCTCCTACAAATCTAAAAATGTTAGTTTTGACTTACCTTGGTGCTTTACCAAAACATTAACACTTAACATTTCCAACTGTACATGATACTGCAGGTTACTTCTGGTAATTACCAAAGCAACAAAAGTTGTTTTTCTTACTCACCAGGCAGAGCTTACTTGTCTCTCAACATCTTAACACTGTAATGGATCTACTTGTATGGTATTGAAAAGGCTCACAAGACAATATACAAAAGTATGAGGAAATAAAGGACGCTGAAAATACTGCAGCAGTAACAGCAATCACTTTCCTCTCGTGTTACAAAATAGCATTTCTTTACAATACAGGATCAACAAAACTAAGAAAAGAGAGGCTGATGCTTCTTCTACTCTATCATATTTTGGCTCCCTGAAAGATAAATAAATAACGCATTAGAAAGATGGCATTAAAGGTCATCCACAGTTTTGTCTTGGTAGAGGATTATGAGGCTGGAGGCAGTACCTGGTCCAGAATGTAGTTGCGTTTCTTGCGGGCGGCGATCTGGATGAGTCGGTTCAGACACTGCGTGGCTTGCTGGATGAGAATGTCCCAGCGACCTGCGTAATTCCTCTGACGCCGCAGACCCATCACCTACAAACAATATACACACAGCCTTCAACATTCAGGATTAGAGCTGCAACCACTAATCGATACTACAGTAGGTGGTCAACCAGAACATCTATTACCGCCGCGTGTACATACAAACCGCATGCCACGTGAGTCATTTGAGAAATTACCACCAGGTGGCGCAAAAGGCGGTGTGCAAAACGACTGGAATTGTGACGTTTTGGTTTGCAAAAGGAGACCAAATAAGAGAATAAAAAAAAAATTATAGTTAATGTAAATAAATAAAAAAAAAAAGTCACATGGATGTCTCACACCTCCAGGATTGGGGGTTCGATTCCCACCTCCGCCATGTGTGTGCGGAGTTTGCATGTTCTCCCTGTGCTTTGGGGGTTTCCTCCGGGTATTCCGGTTTCCTCCCCCAGCCCAAATACATGCATTGTAGCTTGATTGGCATTTCCAAATTGTAGTAGTGTGTGAATGGGTGTGTGCGTGACCCAGAAAAGGATAAGCGGTATAGAAAATGGATGGATGGATTTAAACATTTTTAAAACTTTCCCACTGGCTCCCTGCAATTACACCACTGACCACTAGGGTCTGCGGACCACCGGATGAGAAACACTGCACTAGACTAGATAGAGGGCGCAGTGTATAGTGCGTCATTTGGGACACACCTTTAGTATTTACTCTCCAAAGCGTATTTTCAGAACAGAAGTAACGTAATGAGTAAATGTACCACGCGCAGACCAACTAATCGATAATGACATTCATTGACCACAATTTTCATAATTGATAAACTGTTTGTCGGCAGAGTGTGTACATAACTTCCCTACAATGGTAAAAAACCACCCACTCCTTTTTTTATATTCCCAATAAATCATAAACAGTGTCTCAAAATGAGCCGTTCACGGTTTCTATCTAATGTGAAATCATGTCGGAACAGGCCCCGCCCACGACTGGTGATGGACTCTGCCCTATTAGCTAGCATAGATCCTCCCATGAGTGAGCTGCACACAGTCTGTCATGTTCTCCACGCTGGAGCTGCTACAGTGATAAGAAGAATGTCTCAGTTTCGTAAGCTTTGGAAGTGTTCTATTGTTGGCCGTTAGAATGAACATAAGAGTCTTCACGTACTCCCAGCATCAGAGGCACTGAAGACGCAGTGGAGAAGTTTTATTTTTGAAGGAAATGTGTCCCAAAAAATAGTTAAAATCATACATGTTTGTGCGAATCATTTTACACCAGACTGCTTTGTGAATGAGGGTCAATATAAAGCAGGATTTGCTAAAAACTTGGTTCTCAAGCATGGATCAGTACCAGATGTTCATGATCCAGCTTCACATCCAGAAGACGTAAGTATCGCACTTTACATTTTGTGAATGTTTGCAAATCGCCTTTCCAAATGTGCTTGTCAGCAGATTCCACAGCTAATGCGGATAAAATCATGGTCTCTGGTTGTATTCACGGAGACCAGACCTATGTCGTTGTTTCAATTTTTAACCCAAAAACGCTTCCTGTCTGTGTGTAATTCATACATATATGGCTGAACACGGGAATTTATGGTGTCAGTCATATCGGTTCTCCTGACTTCTTCTTGGCGTGGTATCCCGAAGCACGAGCTATAAAGGCGCAGCCCGATTCCGGAAAGGGGGCGGGAAGCAGCAGCTCATTTGCATTTAAAGAGACACACACGAAAACAGTGTGTTTTTGCAACCACCCAAAAAGGTGCATTTACAGCATGGTATAATAAATGATCCGTGGGGTATTTTGAGCTGAAACTTCAGACACATTCTGGGGACAGCTGAGACTTCTATTACATCTTGTAAAAAAGGGGCATAACAGGTCCTCTTTAAAAATGTCACCCGTTATGCCGTGGAATCCAATCCCTATAACGGTGTAGTAAGGCTTACCTTCATCTTCTCCATAATGGCGTTGGTGCCGAGTATGTTGTATTTCTTCTCGGGGTTCGTCTCAGCATGCTTGGCTGCCCAAGTGGTTTTGCCACACGCGGGCAGACCAACCATCATCAAGATCTAAGACAAAGGTACAGCAATGTACAAACTATATGGTGTGTTTGCTCAGGGGAAAAAAAAAACCCCGCAATAGATAAGAGTCAGGACATAAAAAAAAAAAAGACAAAAAAACATGAAAGGTACACTGTTTTACCCTTACCCCTAATGTAATTTAATCCACATCATGTAATATATTGTAACGTATAATGTAAACCAGAGATGTCTAACTGAAGGCCTATACGGTTCCATTCGGAATGTGCAAATTTCGAAAAAATGTAATAAATAAATTACTGGAACAAACATAAATCTGACACAAAATGGGATTACCGATGGTACCAACCTCACAGTCAGCCTTGGTTGCAGGACCCACAGTGCCTCTGATCCTGTCCTCCACTGCAATAGTCTGGATGAACTCATATCCCTCTGGAGAAGGGAAGAAAGGCTCCTCCTTTTGGCCAAAGTTAAACTCCACAGCACAGTTCTTCACCAGGATATGAGGGAAAAGCGCTCGACCAGACAGCTCCTCCTTTCTGACCCGGAACGCTACATCCAACCACTTCCCGTTCTTCGAGAATGAAATCTCCACTTCATGACTGCTGTCAAAGTCCTGAAACATTAGCACATGGATATATGACCGCACACAATCGTTATGAGGAACGGTTAGGATTGTGTTCTCGGAAATACCTGCAGAACTCACAATATAGCATCCGACGACGTCGTTTTCGCCAAATTTCTGCCCGTAATCTTCAAATTTGCAGCTGGAGGATTTTTTTCCTGTTCCGCCGTATCCGTAAGAGAATGGCTCTTCACCTAAAAGTATACACGAGAAAATGAGCCATTTACACAACCTGCAAGAGAAAGATTTTAATGAAGGTAAATGTAAAGCAGTTTCTCAATTGTGTGTGTGTGTGTGTGTGTGTGTTTTCCACTCGCCAAGCTGTGTGCTGCAGGAATCCAGAGACCAGCCCACGCGCACTACATGTGGGTCAGGCTCACTACTGGGAAGATGTTTGACTGAGATCTCTTCTGTTATCTGCCACGACACACACAGACAAACATTTCAACTCCCACGGCCTAGTTTCAGCAGATCCTGTACTGTAACCAAATCCTGTAACCACTCTTTACAGCCGCGGTGAACAGAAAAGTAGGCATTTAAGGAGGCACAACACATCGCCTGGTCTTTTCCCGAACTTCAGATGTTCAGTTTGTGTGAGCCTGTGCCCCTGGAAGCTTCAGAGTCCTGTTCCTGGTTGACAGGAGTGAAAAGCGACATGGTCTTCTCCTGTAGTAGCCCGGTATGCCTCACAGTTCGACATGCTGTGCATTCTGTGATGCTTTCCTGCTCATTACGGTTACAAAGAGTGGTTATGCGGGATAACATTATTACCCTCATCTCGTAGCAGACACGGCCCTTGTTCACACCGTATGAGGCGCGTGCGCCGGACCACAGGTAAGCAAAGCCTTCGATGGTAAGAGGGTAGCCACTGTAGCGGTCTCGGGCAACTTTGAAGTGCAGATCGCAATTATCTACAAGAGAGGTAGGATCTCATTTAAGTCTTTTCTAAACTTCAGAAACTACAGTAGAAACTGTATTTAAAAGGTAGGTAATTTCCTACATTTATACTGCGACTATAATGTTTACAAAGACCGCACTCTATAGAAAAAGAGAGACAAAATGACACTAACAGGTATCAATGGCCACCAGCGTGTCATCAAAATCCTCCTCATCTTCTTCAGCTGGAGGTTGAGGTGAGCGGGACCTAGAATAAAAAAAACAAAAGTAGTAAACATAATCAACGTCTAAAACTGCCCTTTTAAAACAAATGGCTTATACCAACACACGTTCTGGGACAACCAAAATCCTCACCTCTTGTCCTCTCGATGCTCGTAGTAACTATATCCGGGGGCATCGTCGTGGTGCCTTTTGCGGCCGTGAGGTGCCTGGTTGTCCTGATGGGATGTGTAACGTGAAGCCTGCTGGGCCTCTTCCAACTCGCTGGCTGCTCCAGGGTCTTGCTGCTGTTCTGGCTTTACGTCATCCTCCTCCTTCACCTCACCTGGTAGTGCATTTTGCTCTGAAGACACAATAAGAGTCTCACGTCACACAGTTCCGTCTGAAAAGATTGGGACAACAAGGCCAATTAATTTGTCTTTGCTGTAGACTGAAGACGTTTGGGTTGGAGATCAAAGTAGAGGTCGACCAATTGATCGGTTCTGCAGGTTAATCAGCACCGATAACCGACTGCTGGATCTATTGGTTATCGGCAAAAATCCACAACGGTAGTTTTTCCCGGTTGAGTCCTTTGCAGGAGCGGTTGAGAAGTCATTATACAGTATGAGAGCGGCCTCTAGAGGCGAAATAGCACTGGTGCCTCATGGTGTTTGTTTTTGATACGAGAGACTACACTGTGCACGACGCGCGGGATACTTCAGATATGGGTTTAAAACATCAACGAGAACAACAACAAAAAAAAAAGAGTCACTGGGAGTGTTACTTTTCAGTTCAGTTTGTATGTATATCTTTTATTTACTTCAATGTTTATTAACGTTTTTATATATGTATGTATACGCACACCACCCGTCAAAAGTTTAGACACACTCATTCTTTATTTTTATTTTTCCCCACATTTTAGAATATTAATAAAGTCATCAAAACTCTGGAATAGCACAAACTATGGGGACTATACGAATTATGTTGTGATTAAAAAAAATCCAAAATAAAATCAAAATAATTTAGCATTTTAGCATCTTTAAAGTAGACCCTTTTTGCCTAGAATTTCCACAAATGTATTCTTGGCATTTTCTCAACCGATTTCTTGAGGAATCCTCCCGAGATGCTTTTTAAACTGTATTAAAGGAGTTCCCACCTACACTGGACTCTTATTGGCTGCTTTTCAGAATATTTCATCCGTTTAAAAAAAATATATATTTTCTGTAAATAAAATGTTAGTTTTCTAATGAAAGAAATTAATAGGTTGGCACAATTATATTTTTCTCTACAACATCGATTTCAAACAAGACATACTGTTTTAAACTTGCATTTGACTGTTGATGTCTACTTTTAATATTATTGTTGTCATACTTATTAACTTTGATCATTTTTTCCTGTGTACTGCTAATTTTGTGTACAGCGCTTTGAGAAGCTGCTTTTAAAGGCGCTTTATAAAAGAAAGTTTATTATTACTATTATAAAGTTCAGCAATATTTTACTTTGAGTGTTACTTTTCATTCAGTATCAATATTAAAAACTATCGGTTGATTAATCGGTTATCGGCAGGTACCGCCCAACTTAGTTATCCGTATCTGTAAAATCCACTATCGGGCAACCTCTAATCAAAAGATAATTATGAGAAGAGAGATTACAATTTCAGTTTTTATTTCCTGGTATTTATATGTAGATGTGTTAAACGTCATAGAACATAGCACATTTTGTATCAGACCACCAAACTTGTAGGTGAGCACAAAAAACAAACAACAATATGTGACTGACATGTTAAAACTTGTTCAAGTTTAAACAATAAATGGCTCTGAACATCGACTCTTGGTTTTAGGCTTCAGTTTCACCTGTGAAGTCTGCATTTGTTGTTAAAAAGGATAAGCCAACACGAAGATCAGAGAGCTGTCTATGGGAGAAAAGCAAGCCATTTTGCAGCTGAAAAAAAAGAGGGAAAAATCAATCAGAGGGGCATTACACAAACACTGGGCATAGCCAGTACAACAATTTCGAACATCCTGAAAAAGAAAGCAACCACTGGTGTACTGAGCAACAGACACCAAATGGGTCGGCCAAGGAAAACAACAACAACTACAACAACAACAACAACAGGTGATGACAGAAACATTGTGAGAGCTTTTCTTAAACTTTTGCTCACCTAAAAAAAAAGGAAAAAAAAAAAAGGGTGGTCTGATACAAAAGGTTCTATGTTTTATGTTGTTTAACACATCTAGATGTAAATACAAGGAAATTAATGCTGAAATCCTAAACTCTCATCTCATATCCATCTTTTGATCTCAAACCCAAATGTCTTTTGGGTTTGAGAAAAGTTTTGTACTGGTGCTATGAGGCTAAATTGTTTAATTAGTTTAACATCTTCGCCAACTTCTCAGACAAAATTGCAGTAATTAAACCTGTATTTCTATATCCGTAGATAAGGACACTGTAAAACCCGAACGCGATCTGACCTTCTGTGAAGACAGGCAGCATCTCTGTTTCAGGTTTGACTAGATGCTCCTCGACAATCTCCGCTCTGTTCACATCGTGATCTACGTCAGGGACGACTTTTGTCTCGTCTTTGATCTGAATGCCCTCGTCTTCCTGCCGTCCCTGGTGAGACACGTCTTCATAGCCAGGCTCCTCGTCACCAGCAACTGCACATGTAGAATAACATTCTCAACCTTAGATGCCCTGCTCACTGCCTGATAATCTCTGAACTTTTCAGGCCACAAGCTTCAGAATTCAAATCTGCAATCCGATTGGCTCTCCACACTTTTGAACTTTTGGCGCAAGACATACTGCACCGTGTAGACGTATTCACAACCGGTTCACAACTGGTTGGGGGGAGGGAGGAGGATCCAGATCTTATCATGTATTGTAGAAATGTTTTCAAGTATTGTGTGATGATATGTTTTTGTTATTACCTGCTTCGGTTTGCTGTCCATCACCAGGTGTGACTTCCTGTGCATCCTGTGCTGCTGCTTCGCTATCTAAAGCAGCCTTCAGTCTGTCCACCAGGTCCGCCTTCAGGCCACGGATGTCTAATCCCCTCTTCTGCAGCTCCTCCTTCAACTCGTTCACTTTTAGCCTTTTCACATCAATGTCCATTGCAGATTAAGGTAGAACCGTCTTCAAAATATGCACAGGGAAAAAGTAGAGGGTAAAGAACAATAACAACAACGCCATGCGACCTGTCAAACAGAATAACTATATACAATATATACAAACTATATAAATACTACGTATATACAGTTGTGCCCAAAAGTTTGCATACTCCTTACAGAATCTGCTAAATCTTAACACTGTTAACAAAATAAAAGCGATCATAAAAATCCCATGTTTTTTTATTTAGTTCTGTCCTGAATAAGCTATTTCACATAACAGATGTTTGAATATAGTCTACAAGTCAATAGCTGAATTTATAAAAATTACCCAGTTCAAAAGTTTACATACGCTTGATTCTTAATACTGTGTGTCGTTACCTGGATGATCAACGAAAAAAAAAAAAGACCTTTAAACAAAATAATTTACACCGATCATCCTGTTCAGAAGTTTACACCCCCTGGCTCTTAAAGTATCGTGTTACCTTTTTGAGCATCTGTAAACATTTAAACCTTATGTAATAGTCGTGTTCGAGTCCCTCAGTCGTCCTCAGTGTGAAAAGATGGATCAACATCATATAGCCGCTGTTGAAAGGGGTCAAATATGCAGAAGATGCTGGAAATGTAAAGAATGTGCAGGACCTGGAGGATTTTTCTGAAGAACAGTGGGTGGTTTAAATGCTCAGGACAAACAAGGGACTCGTGAACAACTCTCACAAAACAAACACGGTCGTGGATCATCCAGGTAACGACACACAGTATTAAGAACCAAATGTATGTAAACATTTGAACGGGGTAATTTTTTTAAAATAAATTTAGCGATCACCTTGTCTTGTAGACTATATGTAAACATCTGTTATGTGAAATAGCTTATTCAGGGCAGAACTAAATAATAATAATTTTAAAAAAACAACAACATGGGATTTTTATGATCACTCTTATTTTCTTATTAAGGTTTAACATATTATGCAAGGGGTATGCAAACTTTTGGGCACAATTGTATAATGCTAAATACAAACTATATATAACCGATCATTTCTGTAGAACAAAATCTGCCAACTATGTAGTACCTAAATGTCTTTACAAACAAACAAACAAACAAATACCACAATGTATCCACTATATAGTGCACTTATTTTACAGTGCTTATTAGTGCACTTATTTTACAGTGCTTCTTAGTGCTTATTTTACAGTCACGTATCTATACATAAGTGTACATATGAAACATTACAATTAAATGCAACATGCTAGTCTGCTAATAAATGCAGCCTAGTAAGTAAACCGAGTATGCTTAGCTAATTGTCGGGACAAAATGTACAATTTCGGACACGTCCCCCGTCTATAGCTCAGTAAAGCAGTATTAGCTAACGACACCTTCCTTAGTTGCATATTTAAAACATACTATAAACAAATATATTAGTTATTATAGCAATAAAATCACACCCTAGCTCGCTACTTGTACGGTTAGCTAACTATCTACCTAAACAGTTTCCATCACAACGGTCTGCTAACTGCCTCTACCTCATCATGTTTACCGTTACATCATAAGGCCGAGTCACAAACAACTATACAGTGTATAATACACAACCCCTATACAAGTGCCCTACGTAAGCTGAGAATAGTGTTTATCTACGCCCTACATAGTGTACGACATGTACAAAAACGACCAAATTGGAACACATCCACACAACACACCACTAGGTAGCGACCAACAACAATTAATGTGCGAAACATGTTAAGGGTGCTGTGCATATGCAAGTCTGCTGCATTAAATGAAAAATAAATGCATGAAGAGCAGGTTATTACCTTTGCAAAGTGTCAGGTTTAAGACTTCAGCCTCCAAAACAAGTGAAACGCGAGGTATTATTGAACAGCTACCGACTGAACAACATCTAGCTAAGCTAGCTTGCTGGCTAATGTAGTGCGGGCTCAGGCTGCGCAGTCGTCCATACTTGCGTTCTAAGAAGGGTACAACACCGTTTCAAGTATACGCAGATTTCCCGGATGTAACCTTTGCATACTTGATAGTAGAGTAGAATTCAAGTATGCATTTTTAAACGGTGGGATGAGTTTTAAACGTTTTTAAAGCTCTTTTTTTTTTTTTTTTTTACCCCAAATACCAATAACTTTTTTTTTTTTTTTTCTTCATTATGTTAACTACTCTGTGGTTGGCTTCTTATCTAAGGAGCATGTAAAATAGTTTTTATTATTATTATTATTGTATTTATATTAAAATGGATTATGTTGATGGCTGATCTGAATGTTGAATATTTTGTCGAACAATTTGAATTTTTTTTTTTTTTAAGCACATGTATGTACAAACATAAACAGGAAGATCCCTAAGGATGCTTGGCACTCAATTTTTCCATTTCTATCAGTACCTACCTTTCTCAGAGAAATATATTCTTTACACTATCTTAGAATTTCAGTTGCGTACGTACAAAACCTTTCAAAATACAGAACACTACAGGACCACACAATATGTTCAAACGCTTTCAATATAATCATAACGAAGATACAAGAAGAAGAAGAAAAAAAACAGCCAAGATATTGGCAGGGTATTCATTTTATTGTACAATAATCAATATACATCTCTATGCACATGTCATTTCAGACATCCATCAATACAAACAGGATCAGTGCACAGGCATGGGGCTTGAAATCACAAGTCGGATGTATTCGATTTTGTCAAACTTATAATCATTGTAATCATCCAGAGTCTATCTGCAGTATCTTTTGCATTGCTCGAACGCAACTAAATTGTTTCATTAACGGATTAACTGACAATGAGTGAAAAATTGTGTTTTAGAGTTTTATGAAAGTGAAGCCAGGGGGAGGCATGATGAACCTTACCAAACGCACAAAACAATCCAGACATCCACATACAGTGTGTGAAGTGAAAGCTCTTTATGTTCCCTCACTGTTCTGACCAACAGGAAGTCAATACTGGATAAACCAGAGATATCCAATCTTATCCGCAAAAGGCCAGAGTGGGTGCAGGTTTTTGTTCCAATCAAGAAGGAGCCACACCTGATTCCACCTGTTTAATCAGTTCATCTTGACTTTCAACAGACTCAGGTGTGACTTCTGCTTGGTTGAAATGAAAACCGGCCCTTTCCGGATAAGATTAGACTTTCCTGGAATTCATAGATTCTATCAAATTCAGCTGAGCTGAATTCTGAGGCATCCAGAAACAAATTCTGAAACCTGAACCAAGCTACAGGCATCAAATCAAAATGTTCCAGATACAATACAGTTTTAGAACGAACCACAGAAAAGTCCCATGGAGAAATATGAAATGTTTCCGCAGAGCGTGATAAGAGAACAAATTAACTTGGGTTAATCTGTGCCAATAAATTTAACATTTGCTCTCCATATATGCAATACTGAACACCAAGCCATAAAATGAGTACATGTAATAAACCACAGGTTCTGATGACCTCTTAAATGTTGACATATATATATATATGTGTGTGTGTGTGTGTGTGTGTGTGTGTGTGTGTGTGTGTGTGTGTGTGTGTGTGTGTGAGTATTTTCATTAAATGTCATATGTACATGGCGGAGCTTATTTGTATTTTAGTACTTCACACGCACACACTGCTTTAGTCTGTCTGTTCCACCCAGCATCACGCATTGATGTTTGGTGTTACTATTTGCCACTCGGAGCAGGTGGCAAAGACAGAAGAAGCCTGTTGACCTCACGGAGCTGAGCGTCTAGAGTTTCTGTGGTTAGGGCCAGTTCTCCAATTTGCACCTGCAGGCTGTTGATAGTGTGGGTCAGCTCTTCATCCTTTCTCCTGCTGTTCCACGCTTGCCTGCTATACTCAAATACAAGACAGCCGCCGCCGATGAGGAAGATGATGGTCTCGCCGAGCAGCTCGGCTCCCAGCTCCGCAGCCGCGTCCTCGTTAAGTGGTTTGACGGCAGCACCACGGAAGCCCATTATCCTCATCTTTGTTTTCATCTCGATCCAGTGGTACACTTCAAAGGGAGAGAAACGGAACATGCTCCAATGCTAAATTTATTAATATACATGCCATTATAATTACGCAAGGAACAAATCATTTTTCAGGGTGTGCGGAGAAGAAGAGATACTGTCCTGTTATAATATTGTCTTCTGGGAAACATGTAAATATCTTATTTAGCTTCTGAAGGTGCTAAATGAAAAAAAAAAATCTAATAATTTACACAATATAACAATTTACACCAATCATACTGTTCAAAAGTTTACACCCCGCCCCCCCGGCTCTAAATGTATTATGTTGCCTTCTTGAGCATCAGTGAACGTTTGCACCTTTTGTAATAGTCGTGTACGAGTCCCTCAGTCGTCCTTAGTTTAAAAAGATGGATCTCAACATCATCAGTCACTGTTGGAAATGAGTCAAATATGCAGAAAATGCTGGAAAAGCAAAGAATGTGCAGGATCTAGAGGATTTTTCTGAAGAACAGTGGGCAGTTTAACTGCGCAGGACAAACAAGGGACTCATGAAGAACTATCACAAAACATAAAAACAGTCGCTGATCATCCAGGTAACGACACACTGTATTAATAATCAAGCGTATGTAAGCTTTTGAACTAAATTCAGTTATTATTGTGTCTTGTAGACTATATGTAAACATCTGTTATGTGAAATAGCTTATTCAGGGCAGTACTAAATTTAAAAAATGCATTTTTTAGGATCCCTCTTATTTATTTATTTTAAATGATTCCTATTTTGCAGTATGACCACACGTCATACTTTTAACCATTTATAGTTACATTAAATGTTTTGGAACATCCATGAAACAAGTGAATCCCTGTCATCATGCAGCTATAAACAATCATTCCCTCACCAGCTTCTATTTTTCCCCATGCAGTTAGTAACACAAAGAAACACAGCGTGCCATGTTACCGAGACACATCAAGGCGCAAACATCTCTATCCAGTAGACTCTCCTGTGGCAGAAAACTTAGTGCCGACACTGGAGACTGCTTCCATAAACGTTATATAAATGTATCCTTTCATAAAGCTGTACCATGTCAATGAGGAGTATACTTTTTTGATGTTAAATAACAACAGTGTCCACCATGCAAGTTACTGTTAATGTGTTACAATGTAAACTATAGCTGAGATTTGAATTACAGCCGGAAACCACTATCAGAGCTGCTGTCATAGAAATTAATGAACGCTCTAGAATTCGTAAGAGCTCTGGTATAAATTAGATTATATCGTCGCTGTCGGGTGGAAACCTCGTATCTCCAGATTTCATTGTCATTGATTTATAAATAGCACATTTAAATATGATGGTCTAATGGTAAAATTTTAGAGATTATAATAAATACTTTTCTTATGGAAAAAAGTATTTAAGCTAACTTGCAAATAACCGTCCCTCAATTTTTGACTATGAAAGCATGCCACATAAGGTCAACTCCTCCCTCTCTTACATACAGGAACATTTAGCATCAAGGTTTTATATAACAGACAATTCTGTAACATCAGACTCGATTTCTGATCGAGTCTGATGCTACAAAGTTGGATATCCACAACTGGATATTGTTTATATTCTTATTTATACTGTATAAGGATTTCAATAGAAGGCACTTTCAAATGTTCAACGAACACTCAATGACGACTAGGCTCCACCCCCATCAAAATGAAACAACTCTCATTGGTTGTTGTCGAGGCTAAAGTGTCCGCCTTTCAGCTTTTCATTGGTCCACTGATTAATCCATAATTCTACATATTCAATCGCAAGCGTTTGTTGACCCGCCCACGGTCCTGATTGGTTAAACGATATCTTCCGGGAAAGCCTATTGGCTGCGAATCGCACTGTTCTGCTTCCGCCTAACCATCAACCCGCTGTCATGGTCACAACAGATTTAAAAGATGTAACTCAGTAACGGTGCTCACGCTGTGCCGGAGGAAGACATATGTAACTCTTGAAGAATTCACTTCTCCGCGCTCCTGCTTTAATCCTGTTGGCCACCGGTTTGCTGAGCTGACGGACACCCAGATAGAGCAACTTTGCCATGGGGAAAGCTCCTACGACCATCTTGGCGGAAGCGCGTCATTGAACGAAGGCGGGACAAAAAAAAAAAAAAAAAAAAGCGCGAGAGAGAGCGCGCACTTGCGTGCATACTGGTTGCGTTAGTTTTGCGCAAGATTAGTTTAGTTTACTACTGTCTAATACATTTTGTTCTTCGAAATACTCTTCCCAGAAAATGTGTCTGTGTGGATGTTCAAGAATATCAGCTCATACACATACCAGAGCCTCGACAACATCCGTTAAGCTTTGACATACTCTAACGTTCTGCGATTTTTATTGGACAAATCTTCACATACTGTTTCCCGGAAAACGTAGTCCGTTTTTGTGCTGCAGATCGCTGAAATCTGCGCAGCGGCTACGCTGCTTTGTGTCCATGGTATTACGTAAAAATAAATAAATAAAATAAATAAAAAACACGAAATAATAACAATTAAAATACAACTTAAAAATAATAATGCAATTTATGAATAATAAAAAGCAAAAGTGTAACATAAAAATAAGTTAAATAAAAATCATTGTTAATATAAATTTCTGTATTTATAAAAACATGATACATAAACAATATTTATTGTATATTGTTTGCATTATTGTTAATGTAAAAAATGTTAGGAACACCAACAACAACAATAATAATAAGAATCCCAACAGATTATTATAACGATGCATTGTTCTTCTTCTTCTTCTTCTTATTATTATTATTATTATTATTATTATTATTATTATTAAATAATATCATGGCTGACTCTGCGCTCTGACCCCAGCTTCCTGACAGGCTGGGGTATGCAAAGAAAAGAATTTCACTGTGCTCTAATGTATATGTGACCAATAAAGACTCATTGTCATTATTATTATTATTATTATTATTATTATTATTATTATTATTATTATTATATTATTATTATTATTATCATCCATCTATTTTCTGTACCGCTTACCTTTACAGGGTCACAGGCTCCAGGCTCCCCTATCTCAGGGAACTCAAGTAAAAGGCAGGGGACACTTTGGACAGGGTGCCAGCCAATCGCAGGGGACAATCGCACCCCCATTTACACACTACGAACAATTTGGAAATGCCAATCTGCCTAAAACGCACATCTTTGGTCTGGGGGAGGAAACTGGAGTACCCGGAGGAAACCCCCGAAACACAGGGAGAACATGCAGACTCCACTCACACAGGGCAAAGGTGGGATTCAAACCCCAAACCCAGGAGGTGTGAGGCCACTGTATAATAATAATAATAATAATAATAATAATAATAATAATAATAATAATAATAATAATTATTTAATATTATTTAGTAATAAAAACTTTTAGTTTAATATGTTTAATTTTTTTTTACTATTATTATATGTAGATTTTATATGATATTACAATTTTATATAATTGTATTGCTATTTCATAAATACCCTCTCTGTTTTATATAGGCTATAGGCCTATATAAAATGGTTTTCGCGATTTGGATTTTATTATATATTTAAATAATAATAATAATAATAATAATAATAATAATAATAGTAGTAGTAGTAGTAGTTTCCACAATTGGTGATCTGTAATTACATTAATAACAAATACTTTATTTATTTATTACTATTAATAAAATACATTATTATGAATAACATGAAGGAGCTTGAGCAGTAGAGCAGTAGAGCAGTGTACCTGTCTCCCCCAGTCTTGCACACACCTGGGTGGAGTTTGAGAACAGTGCAGCAGTGGGCAGGACTCAGTCCGACACAAACTCCTGAGAATCTCTCCAGTACTGAGGAATTCTTGTGCTGTTTTCCCAAACGGAAGTCATGCAGCATGCCATTTTGATCTTTCGGAACCAGACCACAGCAGTTAACAAGGCCTAGGAGAACCATTTTCATCCGCAGTTTACAGGAATAAAGCCGTCGGCCGCTTTATTTGGGTAGGTAAAGAGACGTGATTTTCTCTTCGGGGCTTTTTAATTGTGCTGCGCATGCGCATTAAGTCAACCTGCATGTTAGAAGTGGGTGTCTGGAACTATGGGTTTTTTTTTAAAGACTCGACATCTGGGTAGAGAAAGTATTTTAATGTAACAGTCCAAACAAAATGACGGGGTTTTTAAAAATATATATTTTATACACCACAGGCGAGATATGAAGAGAGTGTGTGTGTGTGTGTGTGTGTGTGTGTGTGAGAGAGAGAGTGTTGTGAGTTAGTTACACAAACACAAGAGGCAACAGCTCTGAGTGAAAAAGTGAAGCTGCTGCTGTTATCACCGTTCAACAAACAGCGCCCAGTAAACAGAAATGCTCCGACATTCCATTGACTCTCTTTTTCTTCTTCTTCTTCTTTGAAGTGTGTGTGTGTGTGTGTGCGTGCACCGCCGTTCATGCAACCTTAATGAGAATCAGATGTTGGCAGATCTCAAGCATCCAAAAATGGTCGGATTGCATACTGTAAAAGTAGAACATAATAATAATAATAATAATAATAAATGCCTGAGCTTAGTTTACCTGGCTGCACACACAAATACTTGCTTAACTACTACCTCTGTTAAAACAAGTAAAAACATGTTGTGACCTCTGATACACTTTACTGAATGTCAGTGAAGTTTGGAAATTGATGGGCTATGATAAGAAAGACTCCAAACCAGGGTTATCTGGTGTTTGGGGCATTTGATTATCACAACCACAGTATGTAAACTGGGTTATTTTGGATTTTTCTGGAACTGAGCACAACAGTAATGACTGGCAGTTGTTGTAAGGGAAATGTACAGTATGGTATGAATTAGTGAGGCTGCAGCTGATTTCTTTCTAGCCCAGATGGTAGATTCACGCAGGCACGCATCAGTGACGGTTGTATCAGGCGAGTGAGATTGGTTCTCCGTTTGTGCTGATACTTTTCACACCAGCACTGATTGAGAAAGAACGGATGAAATGTAGTCACGGCTGTAATGCCTTCGGAGGAGAGACTAAAAATAGTTATCCTACGCTAAGCACACATTGTTCAGTCAAAGTACAAATTACAGAAAAAGCACAGATGACAGAACTCTTTTGGGATAAAAAAAAAAGTGCTTATATTAGGACTGAATGTTATTCTGGTATTGGTTGTGATTGCTCTAAATGTTTATACAGCCCATGGGTTCCTTCACTTCAGTCTCATCAATGCATGCTGAGCTTCTCTCCATTCTACAAGATTGTATTTCTGTCTCGCTTGTCACACCTGTGATTAAATATAGATGTTTGACAAATGCTCCCAAAGGCTAATGATGGAAGCATGATGTGTGTGTTTATTTATTTTTTTTTTAAGTTTCAAAAACCAAATGACAGAATTGGTAATAAATAACACAACTCAACTCAATTAGTAAGGAATAAAACATGACAGGTTTATATTTATTTTCTATAACAGCAGGCCCTATGATTTGTTTTGTGGTCAGCACTATTGTCAGAGCTGCTATTCAATCAAGACCATATAACCAACACGTATAATTTTATTATTCCAGTTATCCAGTTATTCCGTCAGATTTGCTCTTGCTTTACCCCTTTACACCAACCATTTTTGTAATTATTTATATGCCTGATTTAGTTAGTTAGTCAAGCCTCCACTACAGGAGCATCGAAACTGGAGAGTCTGGTAGTAATTTAATGGCAATAAAACATTTAAAGGTTTAAAAGGCCACCTTCTTGTCATCTGTGTCAAGAAACACTTACTGTACATTTATCTAATATAATGTGCGTCTTCCAAATTTCAGTAGGAAACTAGACTCCTAGTTTCCCACTGCCCTAATGCCCTTGTTTTCCAGCAATCATATTTCCTAGTTTCCTAGTGTCGTTAATTTCCTGTCTCCCCTCGCCCTTCTTTTATCTCCTTATTTCCATAACTCGTAGTTCCCCAGTCTTGACCACATTCTCTCTACATGAGGTAGTGCTAACGTGTTTAGACTCCCACAGTAAATAAAAATCTAATCCTAAATCTATCTGAAATCTCACGCTTTATTGAATGCGCTGCTTTTTGAGAAATATATAACAACATTTTTTTTTTTTCGCCCATACCCATTCGGATCAAGGCTTCAAAACTGCTTTACTTAATATCCGGCTTTCAAAATCTGGGATCTAGGAAGATCCAGCTCTGTTTTTGTGCACTACGAACCTTTTCCCTAGAACAGGGGTATCGGATTCAGACCTAAAGGCTGCAGCACTGCAATTAAGAATTGATTCAGCTCCTGAATTTGACAGTCCAGTGTTAGACGTTGTAAAGTGATTGTCCAGTGGGATTATATGTGTCGCACCTTCGGAAAACCCTTCATATGATCAAAATTTTGACAATTGCTATTATACACCAATCAGCCATAACATTACCATGGACCATGGAGCAATGGAAGAAGGTGGCCTGGTCTGATGAATCATGTTTTCTTTTACATCATGTGCACGGCCAGGTTTGTGTTCATCAATTACCTGTGGAAGAGATGGCACCAGGATGCACTATGGGAAGAAGGCAAACCAGTGGAGGCATTGTGATGATCTGGGCAATGTTCTGCTCGGAAACCTTGGGTCCTAGCATTCATGTAGATGTTACTTTGACACGTACCACCTATCTATACATTGTTACAGACCAAGTACGCCCCTTCACAGCGACTGTATTCCTTAATAGCAGTGGCCTCTTTCAGCAGGATAATGCACCCTGCTACACTACAAAAAGTGTTCAGGAACGGTTTGAGGAACATGACAAAGAATTTTTTGACACAATTTATTGACACGGCCTTCAAATTCCCCAGATCTCATTCCAGTCGGACATCTGTGGGATGTGCTGAACAAGCAGGTCTTATCTTTGGAGGCCCCACCTCTTACAGGACTTAAAATATCTGCTGCTAACGTCTTGGTGCCAGATACCACAGCACACCTTCAGAGGTCATGTGGAGTCTATGCATTGACGGGTCATTGCTGTTTTGGTGGCACAAGGGGGACTTGCACAAAGTGCCGGTGGTTTTAATTTTCTGGACTATCAGTTTATATTTAGAGTTTATTAAAACAGACATGTCTCTGAAAAGGCAGAAAATCTCATTTCTTTGTCCTTTTTTGGCTGTTTTTCCAGAATTCGCTCACACCGACATCCAGTCTGTTTTTCTTTGCCTCCTGACATACCGTATGTCCGTCTAGTCCATAGGCTGACGTCACACAGCGTGCAATGGAAAAAAATGAGAATAAACAGAACATTATTAGAAACTTTAGATGAACAGTTTGAGATATCTTGCTTCAGTGAAACACAGATTCATTTTACATTGGCAGCATCTCTCACAGTAGGTCCTGCTGCAAGACCAATCAAAGTTTAATAATAATGCGCTCATACTAATACATTACCGTTTCCATAGTACCAGCCTGCACCGTCGATGGATGCTCCATATAATCTAAGACTAAGTAAAAAATAATAAACTTTTTATCTAACAAGGATAAATAGTGTAATTGTTGATATGATGGAGCTTTCTGTAAGGAGATTTAACATTTATGGACGGAGTCTCCAGTGTCAGTGCTTTGTAACAGTTAAGCATAAAGCTGTTCCTGTAAGTCGTCCGGCAAGAGTAAAGACGTCAGGACCGAGAACATCTCAGTAAGCACTTATTTTGCTTTATTAACTTCAGGAGAGAGGAAAAAAAGAGAGTTTGGTGACGGAACAACTGTTTATAGGTACCATAACGTGAGAAGCGTATTTACATTGCGTAAATTTAAGTGGACCGCAAAAAAACTTGTGCATTTGTGTTGAATCGGCACTGAGCCGTGTTCTTACTTCTTGCTATAACTTTTCTTCAATGGTGTATGTTTTTGAGAATTATAAGCTGAACTTTGCATGCAGTCTGTTATAGTAAGAGTTTAATGAGCTAAGTTGTTGTTATGCATGAAGGCATGAAGTAATGGGAAGAAAAATCTACAGCATGTACAACAAAATTACCAAGGTGATTTGAATACACATTTCTGGATAACAGAGTAGGGTTTTTTTTTCTTTCTTTTTTTTTTTATAAGCACAACAGAACAGGTTAGGAGTATATTTGCTAGCTGTAATCTGTCAACAAAGATATCTGAACGTTGCAACAAGCCAAAATTGGCATCAATCCTAAACCTATGAGATCCAGCTGAGCGACATTGGTGTGTTGTTTGTTTGCCTGCTCAGACATGCTTCCAATGATGATCATGTTTGATCCTATAATCCAATAATTATTCTTTGATTTCACATACACACACGTATATTGTATATACTCTGGCACCAGAGTTGAGGTAAAAAATTCTATAATTAGATCTGAACCAACTGATTTACCTTTCACTTAAATAAAGTCAAATATCATTTTTATAGTAGTTTTTTTTTCATCTTCTTCCAATTACAGGTTGTAAAGTCACTCTAAACTTCATAAAGTGTTGTTTTTTTTTTAATTCAATACTTTTTGTGGCACTTCATTTTAGTCCACAGACTGATCAAAGTTTAAACATCATATGTCACTGTAGTGGTTTTGCCACTTTATTTCAAGAAACAATGAGATGAAATTCTTGCTGGAAAACCTGAGTTACTACTGAACAGGAAAGCGTTATTGTGTCATAAGATGTAAGAGCCAATCAATAGAGTATGTGCTTGGCGACACTTTCCCGCCGGAACACGCCCCCTCAGCCAGACTGAGCGGCAAATCATCCAGCAAAATGGCTGGTTTTAACAGGGGAAGCTGCGAAAACACAAGTATAATCAACAATTATCATCTTAAATTAAAGGCAGTTGGACTCGACAGTGACTCTTACAACTTGCCCAAGAACCTGTGGTCCATGGACATCAGCATGTGGCCAGAAATCGGTTTTCTTGACATTTATTTGCACCTGATTTCGACACCGGGGAAATACACTAAGCAAAGCCTGAAGGCGTACCAAAGCCTAGACGCTTGGTCCTACTTCAAGTCGGGATTTGTTGGAGAAATTAAAGTGATGAGAACAACAATAAACATTCTGGTTATATGTGGACAGATATGGACAAATTTTTATTTTATTCTATAATTTTATCTGGTGAACCATAAGCTAGCTTGTTTGTAGCGAACACTGCTTCCACTTACTAACTTTACATATTTGTGAAGGTAAAATACGGTCAGAGAATGAATGAGCCCCTGTTTTTTATCAGTGGAAACAGTAAGCGTTTAAAAGGAAATGTGTAGCAAATGATTCATCTTTGTACGACATGAACACCACATGCCAAAAGAACTCACACTTACACTGACTGCCCGACTTAGTCAAAAAGGACTGAATGGTTTTTTGGCACTCTGTAAAAATATAGCACCATACCCTATCATGGATTATTCCTTACAGAATTTAGATGGTAATTAGCGCATTCATATCTGTTATACAATTGATAAAGCTGGGAAATAGAAGTGGCATTCCACCTGTAATTGTTTTCTTTCTTTGTATCATTTCCTCACTTCCTCAGAGGGAGGAGCTAAGAACAAGCAGGGGAAGTGAGGAAAGGAAATAAGAGGCACCCACAGAATCTAGACTTTATTATTATTATTAGGATCAAAATTTTGCTGCTTTGATGAGTAACAAATGATTTGTTGAGGAGTGAATGATTAAATTGCTTCACCCTCAAAAATTCCTTAAGTTAAAAGTTCTAACCTGTCAGTTTCTGAAGAATTACTTATCCCTGTTTGGTAACTCGAAACTAAGAAAGTGGGTGTGCCGGGCTCTTTGGTGTAGTTCTATTGCTCAAACCTCTTGGTATTGCTTACAGCATTGTGTGTCAGTCCAGCTGACGTGTTGAAAGGCACTGTATTTTCCCTGCAGAACTTCACATAATCCAGTCTTTTGTCTATTTAAACTCCAGTGTTACGATTAAACCTTCTAAGGAAAGTAGCATGTGCGTGTGTCTTTTTTTTTTCCTGCCTTCAGTTAGTCTTGTATGCAAATTTCTTGGCCCTCCTGGAAGCCTTGACATGGTGCTCAGATGTTATGCAGAAGGTGTGGTCTATTTGGGACTGTTTTTGTTTTTCAGGCAGACGTGAAATAAAATATCCAGAAATTCAGTGGAAGCTGTCATCATATTCTAGCTGGTTCTCTTTCTAAGGAATTGAGTCAGAAATACTTTACACCTCATGTTTTACTTGGCTGATCTTATTTTCATTTTGAAGATGTTATGATCCCAAGCCAATCCACAAACATCCAGGTCTGTAAATGAATTGCTAGTTTCACATTCAGTCATAACTGTGAAGTTTTGTCATGGTGTAGACATGCAAATAGTTTGACATCGACATGATCCTGAGCAGTTAGTACTTTTAAAAAAAATTGGACAGAATTCTATGGACTTCACACAATAGGTGTGCTAACATACTAAAGATAAGACTACCTTCTGTATAGCACAGAGACTACTCAGATACTCATAATGGATTGTGCATTGTATTTTGCATGTGTTAAGTTGTGGGGTGTTGAGGGCTTCCTGCCCAGGGGCCTAGGATTTACTAATCTACCATTTGATCCAGTTAGCTGAGAACTACGGTTGTAAATTTTCCGTCAGTTAACGTGTCCAAGTGCGTGCAGATCTGCCAGTCATCCATCTATCAATCCATTTTCCGTACTGCATATCCTATACAGGGGAGCCTGGAGCCTATCACAGGGAACTCTCTGCACAAGGTGGGGGACACCCTGGATGGGCTGCCAACCCATCACAGCGCATGATCGTACACATATTTACACACCACCGGTAATTTGGAAATGCCAATCGGACTACAAGGCATGTCTTTGGACTTGGGGAGGAAGCCGGAGGATCTGGAGGAAACAGGGAGAACATGCAAACTCCCTACACGGGGCAGAGGTGGGATTCGAACCCCCAACCCCGGAGGTGTGTGGCTTATACATGCATAAAAATTTTAACGGTTTTGTTTTCCAGTGTTCACTTTAGGTTACTTGCAATATCATGTGGCATTCCTCAGTCAAACGGGTACAAAAGGAGACTGCTCCAAACCCAGAGATACAACATATCAAATGTGGTGTTTGTTGTTGGGTTTTTTTAAAGAATTTATTAGCAAAAGTTACTTTATTGTTAACACCGAACAATTAATAATGAGATACCTACAAGGTTTATAGGCACCTGTATGATTTTGGAACTGCTTACAGGTTGATTTTGTCTATGTGAGAGATTGGGTTTACTTTTTGTGAATTTTCCTTCTGTAAGTTTGGGTCCGTATAGGAGGGATTTTGGGTTGGAGTTTGGTTTATATGGAAGATTGGGTCCATGTGTTCTTTTGGTTTGTGGGCTTGGTTGATTTTGGCTCTTGTGGTCTGTATGCGAGTTTTGGTCCATGTGTCCGTTTGGCATGAGGTTTGCAAGTGTGCAAGCTTGTATTTTTGGGTCCAGGCTTACAACCATACTGCACGGCACAGTGGCAATAGAAATTCAAGTAGAAATTCACACTCGAAAGATTGTAAAAATTGTAAGTTTGGGTCCTTGTGCAGGTTTGAGAGGTTGGGTCATATTTGACAATGGGTCACTGTGCAAATTTGATTTAATGTTCAGAGCCATAGGAAAGACTTTAAACATCCCTGTCAGTACAATTGGTTGAATAATATGCAGGTGGAAAGCTCATGGAACCATAAATAACTGTCCTTGAACATGTGCACCATGCACGATTTCACAACACGCTCTCAGACTAATGAGAAGGAAGTTAAGAGAGAAGCCAACAGTCTCTCGAAAAGAGTTGCAGGACAACCTAAAAGCAGCAGGAACAGCAATTACACAGAACATGCTTCACTGTAAATGGTATTGGGGCATTATATGTTATTGAAGGAAACATGAATGGAGAAATGTATCTGGACATATTAGAGGAGAATTTAATCTGATCAGCCAAGAAAATTAATCTGTGGAGAAATATGGACGATTCAACAAGACAATGAGCCCAAATTTACAGCCAAAATAACTCAAGACTGGTTTCTACAAAAGAAGGTGAAGGTGCTTGCATGGCCTACCCAATCTCTTGACTTTATTTATGAGGGATTGTGAAATTGCGAGTCCATCAGAGGAACCGTGTAAGTGAAACCTTGTGAAGATGACTTGCTGAGAGCAATGGGCCATAGTTGAGCCACTTGAAGTGGATAGCTGCACTTGAAGTATATTAAATAACCAAAACGAAAGTGCCCGAATACTTCTTTTCCCTCACTGTATGTGTGCCGTGTGTGCAAGTTTGTTTTTGTTCTTGTGAGTTTGCTTTGGCTCAGAGTTTAGGTCTACAAGTTTGCGTGTTTGATTTGTTCAACCTCACATGAGCTTTTTTCTTTGTTTGTACAGTGTACGTTTTGTTTTGTGTACGAGTATGTGTTAATCTGTACCTACCTCACATATAAGTCTGTATGTGTTTATTCCAATATGCCCTTATTAGTAGCGATGTTTGTTTTGGGTGGTTGCTGAGTGTGACTGCTGAGGAATGTCTGGCACTCGACTCGACTGAATCACAGACAGGCTCCTGAGTCACGTGCTGGCCAACAGAGCTTGGAGTGGAGTTGGCGTGATGCCATGGAAAGCCACCAGCTACCGAAATGCCAGACAATATGTCCTATTTGATTACTAATGTTGTTGACTTAAGATGTATTTCACTAGCTTAGTATTTTTTTTTTAACAAACGGACGGTGAAAACATATCATTGAAACCAGTTGCACCTGCTAACCAAGTTCATTTCCTGTGAGACTTTGTCAGTAAATGATTACAGGTTAGAGTGTTTGTGTGAGCTGATGCTGTCAGTCTGTTGAAGTGGTGTGTCTACAAATAAAGGTTCTTTTGACCTTGTAATATTAATGTTAATATTAGACCTGCTTCAGATTCTCTTTTCAATTTATACTCAATATTATCACACCCTTCAGTGCTGGACAAATCATAAATGTAATATTCCCCATGTGCTGCCCAGTGTCATGTTTATTTATTTATTTTTTTACTCAGAATCTGCAATGAAATGTGCTAATGGGTGTGCAGGAGACGGTTTTAATGCGCCAGACGTTATTTTTGGCTTGTTTTGACAGGGTTTCTATATTCGTGTTCCTGTTTTGTGAAAATTTCATCTCTCATCTATGCTTGCCATGTTAAAAAAAATAAATAAATAAATAAATAAAAAAAAAGAACACACACATTCTACCATCAACTAGCTTGCTCCATGGATGATGGTGTGTGGTGGGATTCAGAACAAGTAGTTTGCACAACTTTTAGAGCAAAGCGGTGCATCATTGCTTCAAACCAACTGATAACTTGCCTTTCAAAGCCCCCCCCAACCCCCCATTATTTGGTTTCCAAATTATCCATAGTGTGTGAATGGTGTGCAAATCTGTGTGTGATTGTGCCCTGTGATGGATTGGCACCCCGTCCAGGATGTCCCCCGCCTTGTGCCCCGAGTTCCCTGGGATAGGCTCCAGGCTCCCCGCAACCCTGTGTAGGATAAGCAGTATGGAAACTTCTTGATGGATGGATGGAATGGTTGTTGAACCTACTTAACTGCTGGGCAACTATGAATAAAATACTAATAGCCTGGACAAGAAATCTGCTTGTTTCGTTTATTGATATTTCCATCCCTGCCCTTAGTTGGTATGTCTACACTCAAAAAAAAATACTGGGTTATTTTTTTGTACTCAAACGCTGAGTTCAGCCTTTTGGGCAATTTACTTGGGTTATTTTCTCAGTCTTGGGTGGTTTGGTGTAACCCAACCATTGGGTTATTGGCTGGGTCATTTTTGCTTACAGTTGAATCAATGTACCCCTCCCCCACCTCACCCCACCCCACCCCAAGTTAGTATTGTATTTGTACAGTTAAGAATCTGACTGATTATTTCTCAGATGGAGGAATTTAAGCAGGAGTGACCACAGGAAGGTTAGGATTTAGGGAAGTCTAGTATAAGGCTACAGATACATGACTGAGTGGTGATGTAAGAAGGCCAGACCTAACTTTCCACTTTTAGTGAAGAGTAAATGCTTGCTGTGGAAGCAAACATTTTCACTTTCAAATGTCAGCAGGAGAAGGAATATGCTCACCTCAGCCAGATCCTGTTCAGGGGTTGATTCTGACTAACACTGACTCATACGTAACTGCTATATCTTTTGTGTCATGTCTCATATTTCACACCTTCTCTTTCACAATCCCTCCTTTCCTGTCATACTGTTCCCTCTCACCCAGTGATGAGTAAATGCCCTTCCTAATGTGACCCTAAACCTCTTATCTCATGTCTGGATTCAGTCACTGTGCTTGTGCCATTGTATTTCACATACACTCGTCATAAGTTCAACAACACAATCCTGAAAGCAGTTTATTAATGACTTGCTGTAACATTTAAAGGTATAATATAATACTATAATAAGTGTTTGTGTGTGTGTGTGTGTGTGTGTGTGTGTATGTGGAAAAATTGAGAAATAATGTTTTTTGTAATTAACAATAGCAGCAGGTTTCAAACAATTAACATCATCACTTTGCTCTCCGTTGGTTTTGTTATAAGTTAACGTTACTCCCATCAGTGTTCAGTAATGGCCTTTGATGAATATCTGTGCTCAGTATTACAAATTGTCTGATTTAAATATTAACACCATTTATATATTGAGTAAACTACTTACTGCTGCATTCAGAAAATGTCTCTTTTTATTTGATTTCTGATTAATCATATATCATATTTTCTTTACTTTATAGCCTTGTGAAATGAACTAAATAGTCAGTTAGACACTACACCACTTTTTTTATAACATAGTTTTTTTTTTTTTATCTGATTTGAATTAGATTAGTCATAACAAAGGCTACATATGGTACAGTGAACAATCCCTTCAGGATTTTGCAGTGGCGGAATTTAACGCAAAAACAAGCAAACTCTGCAATATTCGGAGGAGTGTGGTAATTTTGAAAAATTACCACGTTTTTCCCAGATTTGGGCCAAGACACGTCATGTGACATCATCACAACCTGCACTCAGCCTAAACCTTCTTCGATTCGTGTGCGTTGAACATGAGTACAGCTAAGTACACCACTGCGAAAGAGCGTGCAAACAATTTTGCACGATTATAATTTCGCCAATTAAACTCGTTTTCCACAAAAAAAACCTCTCGGTGAAATCAGACTGTGGAATTCTTGATTCTGATTGGTTAGAAGGTGTCCATTACTTGTCAGTAACAGCACGGTTCAGACAGTAGTTCTGGCTGCAAGGATCTTAATAAACCTTGCACTTGTTCTAATACAGAATAGTTTCTATAAACTACACAGTAGGAAATGTCCTCGGTGTCAAATCTTACTGTCAAAAATTATTAAATCTATCAGTAATTTGTACCAAATGGCAGTGGTGGATCAATGGTTAAGGCTCTGGGTTACTGATCAGGAGATCGGGTTTTCAAGCCCCAGTACCACCAAGCTGCCACTGTTGGGCCCTTGCGCAAGGCCTTTTACCCTATCTGCTCCAGGGGCACCGTATCATGGCAGACCCCTGTACAGACTGTGCTGTAATGTGTATATGTGACAAATGAAGACGACTTCTCCCATAGCCCCCCCCTTCAATCCTGCATTACAATTCATGTCATTCATAGGAACTTTATTAACCTGAGTCAATGCATGAATAACAGGAAAACTTTAGCAAGTGTGTCTAACAGATGGTGTATTGTGCTACAGGTGTAGGAATGAGTGTACAGCATCATCAGCTGCTACAGGTGTTTCAGGTTGTTTGCATTTGTCTGGACTTGCAGCTCACCCACCCAGTGCGTGAGCAACAACCAAGGAAGTAAAAGGCACTGATAATTAGTAGTGTAAGCACACCAGGCTGTAGCAAGGAGACCAGAGCTTCATAAGTCACAGATTTTTTTTTGTTGGCTATTAGAATTGTAGTGAGAAGGTGTGATTTGAGTTCAGTATGCATGGTGGCTCATGTTTGTTTGTGTGTGTGTGTGTGTGTGTGTGTGTGTGTGTGTGTGTGTGGAGAGGAAGGATGGAGTTAAGCTCAGGCACTGAATTAGAGGCCTGTTTGAACTTGAACTGGTTTCTGTTTCTGAGGTCACAAAATGAATGGGTGCCCAGGCTGGCTTTGAGTGTACAATCATTCGCAGGGTGAGGCCGAGAGAGAGAGAGAGAGAAAGAAAAGGAGGAGCAGTATGCCACACTCCACGCTGATTTTGCACAACAAGACAGGCCCACGGATTTATGGGATACTGGAGGAGGTCCAGCAGCACAGTGCTGAAGAGAAAACAGCTTAAACAAAGCTGAAAGTTCAGGAGCAATAAAGCATTTAATTAATCCCTCTTTCCGCCCGAAACAGACTTTTATTGTACTTCTTTTCTAAGAGTAGGCAGTGTTTTCTAACCTATTTGGTATGATCTATTCTCTTCAGGTGAAATGATTCAGCTTACATGGAGAGACTTGTGACATCTGTGACTCAGTTTTAAATAGGTAACGCTCAGTTTTACATTCACATTGGTCTTTTAGTAAGTTGTACAGTGCTTTGCACTATAATTGAAGTTGGCTTCAATTATAGTTGTGGGCCTTCTGAGCTATTGTTCTGTCAGCTTTGCATATCTGGATCCTGATATTTTTGCCCATTCGTTCAGGTAATATTGCTCACGTTATGTCAGATTAAATGGAGACCATTGGAGAACAAGTCTTGCCACAGATTCTTAATCAGATTGAGGTCTGGGCTTAGACTGGGGCATTCTACAGGTTCTTGGTTTTGAACCACTCCATGTTTTATTCTAGGATTTGCACAGTATTTGGCACCATCCAGCTTACCCTCAACTCAGTCCCTGTTTCCCAATCCCTGCTGAACTCCTAACCCAGTTTCCCATTTCCTGCTAATGAAAAGCATCCACTCAACAGGATGCTACCATCATCATGTTTCACTGTAGGAATGGTGCCATAGGTGCACCAATGGGATTGGCACCAATGGGACACACATCATCCATCTATCCATCTGTCTATCCATCTATCATAATGTATGTATGTTTTGGTAGCTGCTTGGTCTTTATGATGCTCTTTGAGTAGGAATGCTCTCTAACAAATTATTTACATTTATTCATTTAGCGGACGCTTTTATCCAACGCAATTTTTATACAAGCAGAGAGCAATACAAGTATTGTTCACATATTCCGACACCTTCCAAGAACTTGTGTATTTATATAGTGATCAAGTGACATTTTAATTGCACACGATAATAACTAACTGCATGACTCCTGATGGCAACTGGTTCCACCAAAACTAAATGATTGGTTCACAGCAATATGTATGCAATCAAAGCATTTGTGATGTATTTATTTTTATTTATAAATAATTTTGCAAACTATACTGATTTTCCTTCCATGTCAATATTAAGCTATTTTGTGTAGATTCATAATGTATAATCCCAATTATGTCCATTTTAGTTCCAGGTGATAACACTACAAAAGGTGGAACAGTTCAAGGGGAGCAATACTTATGCAAAGCACTCTAGTGTACTTCCAAGTTTTAGATCAGGCTGAATTGAAGTGTTTTAATAATTTCTCATTTAATCCCCCAGGAAGTGTATTGAATTAATCTGAAGTTGTGCAGTAACCTCCAGGAAGAGCCTGAAATCATGTCCTCCGACAACAGCTTGGGCAGCAGCATGCTGTGTGAGAAATAATCTTCTTGACTTCTTTATTTGCCATTTAATTCTCATATGATCATCTTTTTTATTGTTTACAAACACAATGGACACATGTCCCCACAAGTGAAATGATAGTACTTGCATGCCATAGAATTTTATGATATTCAGGGAAGAATTCATTTAATTTCAAGGCTTTGTTATGCCATGACTTGATACTCTGCATTTAGAGTGAGTCACACTAGTGACTAGCTAGTCACATTAAGAGGTTAATAGTGACTACGTTTACATGTACAGCAATAATCTAATTATTGACCTTACTCTGTGTAAGATAATAATGTGATTAAGGTGTTTACATGAGTCGCTTTTAGAATACTCCTTTCATGTACCCGTTTTACATGTTCTAGAACATAATTAGATTAACAGCCCGCGTCATTACGTCACCGCGACACGTCATCTAACGTCCCTCCAGAATTTCACGTATCAATATACAGTTCGTCTTCGTTATGGTACCGTGTACAGTTTTGGGTGTTTTTATAAATTTTTTTTACAAACGCTTTAAGTGCAGTTGATTATTTGTCATGCTATACGTGCAAATAGACGACTGCTTGAAGCCGTGGGCTGCGTCCCAAACCGTGTACTTACCGTCTATATAGTAGCCGAGATACATGTATTTTTCCCCACTACAGGCCTATAGCAGGTAAGTACGCGGTTTGGGACGCAGCCGTGCTCTCTTGTTCGCCGTAAAATGTCGAGCACTGCCGTGTGTGATCGTGCCCTGTCGCAAAATGCGATAAAAACTCCCACACAACGTTAATAATGTGATTAAGGTGTGTACATGTCTGTAATACACGTCGATAATGCGAATAAAACAGGAGTACTCCACCTGTCTTCGTTCAATTTGTGTTTACTTCGAGTATGACCTTAATCAGGTTAAGGTAATTAAAAATTGCTGTTTACATGGTAGTTTCTTAATCACAGTACTGTCTTAATCGGGTTAATAGTGAATTATTGTTGTCCATGTAAACGCACTAACTGTTAGTTCCAGTTAAGAGGTTAATAAGGTTAGTTCCAGTTAAAAGGTTAATAAGGTTAGCTCCAGTTACTTTCATGCATAAATTATTTATTCACATATCTGGATTCTTTAGATATTGTCTTTTTTTTAATCCTAAAAGTACATGAACTATTATTTTGATTCTGTCTAAATATCAAATATTAAAAATGGATTGTCCATAAGGCTAAAACTGTATACCTGAAATATATTATTTTAAAATAATAATCTTATATTATAATGTCTAAACATTTTTTGACAATCAGGTCTAAAATACTGTATGTAATGCTAAAGACAAACATGTTTTAGAAAATATAATTTCAGGCATTCAGTGGTGTCTAGAACAAATTGTTGTTATTATTATTATTATTATTATTATTATTATTAATATTATTGAGCTTCATTTACATTAATGCTCTGAAGTGATATAGATTTGGATCTTATTTTATTTATATATATATATATATATATATATATATATATATATATATATATATATATATATATATATATATATATATATATAAAGTCTTACTAACAGTTTACATCACGTATGCCCAAACTTTACTTTTTGAGATCCAGGGAATGGGGGGATGGGCCACAGGCTCTCGATTAATAGCCAGTTATAAGAAACAGGCTATGTTTGCATTTAACTTAAAGTGACTAGCTTAACAGGATTTTTCTGCTGGGTGTGTGAATAGTTTTGTATAAGTAAAGATTTGACAGATTACACTCACTAGTTTTGTTCCTTCACTACTACTACTACTACTACAGCTAATACATCTGAACTCAGTTAAAAGTATTTCTTTTGCCAGCATTCCTGAATTTCCCCGTCTTCCCTGAAGTTATCGCTTCCCAAAATCTTGAAAACATTAATATGGGCCTTTTAAAAAAAAAAGAGGGGAAACAGGAAGCGGTGATGATAACATCCATTGTTGAAACTAGGAATTTTATTTTCAGAATCCTGCTTTTTTTTTTCTTTTCTCAAAACGGGAGATGTGCCACATGTGGTCTGTGGTGTGTGCTGTGTAGTTTGGACATGGCTTTGTGTGAATATCTCTGTTGTTTTCGCCTGTAGTCCGGTCCATCACGGATGACCTGAATGCGTCTTTGGCGACGGCGGATGAGCTGTCTCGTGAGTTTAATTCCCTCCTGCAGGATATCTCCTCTACCAACAGTGGAAGCTCTACAGCACAGGTAAATCATTCTACTCATCCACATCCTACTGCTCTATTATGCTAGCTTTTTATTTTAATAAAAAATTCAACTTGACAGTATCTCGCTCAGGATTCTGTTTTTTTCATATGTAGACAAAACATATTTAAAAAAAAATACAGTATGGCAGTTGGGTAAAGAAAGCATGCAGTATGGCAGTTATATAAGAGTGCTCCACCATAGACATGTGTTTGTATTTAACAGCGTAATTACTGTCTGACCTCACATCCTACTGGGACTCTAAATGAGCTCTTTATTGACGTGAGATAAACCAGTTAAACGTGTAGGTAAAAAAAAACCTCAGAAACAGTACAAATACCAGTTGTTACAGTTTATTTGGTACAGAGGGCTCAAGATGTTTTCTGCATTGACTTGGGTGTTTGTATTTGTCTCTGTCATGGGCATTGGTATTGCGAAATATGGTCTTGATTTTGACTGAATGTTGTCTTATTTTTCACATGCCACAAAGTTTGCAAAGTCATTTGATCTCAATCTTGACCTAGCTTCAGTCCCCTTAACACTCAACCTTGAATTGATCTTGGTTAGTCCTGGTATTGGACTTGTCTTGGAATTGACGATGGCGCTTTGGACTACAGTCCAATTGGGCGGCTGTGGCTCACGCTGGTAGAGCGGGTTGTCCACTAATCATAGGGTTGGCAGTTCGATTCCCACATGACTCCACATGCCGAAGTGTCCTTGGGCAAGACACTGAACCCCAAGTTGCTCCCGATGGCAAGTTAGCGCCTTGCATGGCAGCTCTGCTACCATTGGTGTGTGTAAATGGGTGAATGAGAGACAGTGTAAAGCGCTTTGGATAAAAGCGTAATGGATAAGTGCAGACCATTTACATATACTGTATGTATACACTGACTATCAGGTGCAGCTACTATAGATCTACTATAGATCACACTATTGGTATAAAATTACTGACTGTAGCCTGTTCGTAATTGTCCATCAGTGGAAATGGACCACCGCTGACTATATATAAAAAATATCAAGTATACACAGTCTCTGAGCCGCCACCACCAGGACACAAGATACCACTCGAGAGACCCTACTTGTGGTTGGTTCACTCGGTTTCAACTATCAATTTCCCATTGTTTTTAGTCTTGTTTCCCAATAAATTTACTAAACTACATTACGGAAATGTTGACTGCCACCAGCTACTGAAATTAGTCCAGCGACGATAGTCCTTGGATAGTACTGTGAACAACCGAGCTTAATATTATCTAGCTAGCCTACATCTGTAACCCTTTGCCTCCATGGCTTCGTTCTGTGAAACACTTATTTAACAAAGACCCTGCATGCTGTATTTTGCAGTATTTTTGGTCCCGGTTATCTGAATATTATTTCCGATATACAGCATTACCCAAATATGAGCCATAACTTTCCATTCACAATGGATTAAAACATTCAACATTATTAAAGTACAATAATTGACACTATTAATGACGTAGAGTTTGTGTGATCTACTCAGACTCTTAGTTGTATACAGTGTACCAAAACAAAAGCTATGAATGAAAAGTTAGAACTAATTAAGCATTAGCTCTGTGGACAGTCGTTACTGATTATTAGCAATAGTTTAACTTTTCAGTGCACTGTCCGTATCGTAACTTACCGGGAAGCCAAATCGCTCCTTTAAGCCAGACCTTAAAGATTTGGGAGAATCTTCCAGCTATTGCTTGCTGATGACCATAGCTCTTGGTGCTTTTCCCCGAGCTAACATGCTAGTATGCTATTTTTTTTTTCCACGATTCAAGATAAAGAGGATGCTATTTTTTCAAAGGAGGGAGTGTGGCCTTGATAAGTTTAAATGTTTATTACACCTCACATAATATAAGCAGCATTTTATGAGAAATAGCCTACTTTATTATGCAGTCTGTTGAATGTATTGTTCAATAAGCAGACAAATGCACCTACCATGTTGAACTCATCATTGTATTCCTATGCCCTTTTACGATAGAGCTCCAGCTTGAGACCACAGAATACCACCAGCTCCACTCAGTCTGGCCCCAGTACCACCAGTGTTTCCACTGCGAGTACCAGCAAAGATGCAGGCGGAAGTGTCATGAAAAGAGGCACCATGTCTTTACCCCAAATCACCTCGCCCATCAGAGCTTCAGAGCCCAGCACTCGTTCATCAGACTCTTTCTTTACCAGTAGTAAGAACCTCCCGACCTCCCCAAACCAGCAGGTCTATCAGTATGCACCGACTCAACCTCGAAACACTCGCGGTGAGCCTGTCTACTCTCGCGGAACCCTGACGCCCCCAAATCAGTCCCCGCATACCCAACGCCGGGCATCGCCAAACCCTGCCAGGTCACATGAGCGGAACTTGAGTGGCTCGTTCACCTTCGCAGAACTCTCACCTGGTTTCAAATATGAGCAGTCTGTTCATAGCATGCTTCAAGTCCCAGCCAAACCAGTGCCTTCGTATGACTCCTCCACCACTGGTCGTAGATCACCCAGGATGGACAGAGCTCCTTCTCCCGGACCTTTCAGCCAATCAGTAGCGAGCACGTTGCCACGCAATTTCAGTACATTTAAAACTACAGGTAGGGGGAAGAAAAACTGTACAGTATGGCAATCGGATGTTTAAAGTCACCCATTTTTTGATCATGTAGAATAATACATTGCTTGAAATGTCATAAGACCAAGGTAGACAATTTTTTCCCCTTGTAAGAGAGTAATATAACAGAAGACATGTTTTATGATCTCACAGCTCAACATATGTTTTATGATGCAATAACACTTTGCTGCCATGGAGGTTAACATTAACATGGATCATATAATGAGTTAATTCTCTCAAAATGCAATTAATTATAACACATTTTGTACGGTTTATGGTGACCTATGAGACCGCAGAATGAAATTCAAGAAATCATCAGAGTGATTACGGCAAAACTGTAACAAATGCTACATCATTCTCGATCGCACCCATAGTGTAGCTCCACCCAGGTCAAATGTGAAGCATGAAGCAAACAGGTTTTCTGTCAGAATTCCAGTCCAATGTTCAAAGCCCTTTATTGCTGATGGTGGTGTGTGTTTAGTGTGTGTGTGTGTAGTGTGAGTCATCATGCTTTTCTGAAGGCAGCATTGTGGAAAAGTGTCAAAAGTGTGTGTGAGTTTTTGTGTCCTTAATCTCTCTCTCTATAGTGCTGCTTTAAATTCACTCTCACTATCGTTGTCGCGCAGATGAGGGTGTATCGAGGCAGAGCACCCCGGCAAAATGGAACGAGACAGACCTGGATGTTTCATATGAAAGAAAACCACACCACACAAGTGACAGTGAGTCTACACCGCAGATAAGAACCAAATCTCCTATCCGTGATCTGGAGCATATATTTTTAACCTTTTTAAACTAAACCCATGATAAGCAGCAGGTATGGAATAGCAGAGTGCACACTTATTCTGATCTTCTCACATTCCAGAGAATGAGTGGATCAGACCATCTATCCCCAACAGCAACTGGAGGGAGTCCAACTTGGACTCACCCACTTTACCTCGAAAGGTGTGTGCATATGTATGTGTGCATGTCTGGTAGAGTAGCCTTTTCCAGATTAGCAACATAGTGTCCTGCCCTACAATTTTCCCATAAGTGGAGAACTTATTTATTGTAAGTTGTCGTGTTTGTATGTGTGCTTAATTTTAATCTCCTCGTCTTAATAGTGACAGAGCGTACAATATGATGTCAAACACAAGGCCCGAGGGCCAAATCTGACCCTAAGCCTCATTAAATAACAAAACCTCAAAACTATCTATGCTGCCATTTTGGCCAGGACTCCCTGGAAGACCAGATTTTATATCTCAATGGTAAAATAAAGGATACATTTCATTTGGTCAGCGTGAAACGGCCTACACTACTGCTCCACATTTTCCCACGAACAGCTCTATCATACAGCTTGTGAACCCAGCCAACAATGATCAGTAGCCCTTTTTTCTGCTTCTTAAAATATCTGACAGGAGGTTACTATAAACCGCTGTATTTACAGTATGTGCACTCCAGTTTATTATAGCGGTTGGCTTGACCGTGGTCTGAAACACAGGTTAAAATCGACAACTGTGTGCTGTGCGTGATGTAAGTCACGAAAGAGGCGTAACCAGAAACTAATTTCTGTGGGGTGAGTAAATATGCTAAAGAAAATCACGATTGTTTCCCTGATCTGTAGCGGTTAAATTGTGGAGCGTGATTCATTTCAGGTGACTCAGATGTCAGACAGCAGTAAGGGCGGTGATAACATGACTTTGTTATTTAATCAATTATAGCACAATCTACCATCAAACGATCTTTCGGCTGTTCCACTGGAGAAAAAAAGCTTAAAATAACTTGAATAATATGGGAAAATTACACCTATATTGTAAACCCCGATCTACTTTTCTTTTGCAGTTCCAGCAGGCTACTTCATCGGTTCTCACCTCCATATCGCTAGGCTTATAGTGTAGCTCTCCGGCTAGTAGGTTCGAAGCAGGAAATGCATCACCCCAATTGGCTAATTCTATAATTGTCTGTTATAGAACAGAAAAAAATGTGGTGATTAGGACTAGCCTTAATAGATTTAGAGATAAGCTTGAGTTAACTAGCGTGAAACATCCATCCATCCATCCATCCATTTTCCATACTGCTTATCCTACAGAGGGTCGCAGGGGAGCCTGGAGCCTACCCCAGGGAACACGAGGCACAAGGTGGGGGGACAATCGCAAACACATTCATACACCAATTCACACACTATGGACAATTTTGAAATGCCAATCAGCCTACAGCGCATGTCTTTGAACTAGAGGAGTAATTTTGCACCAGAGCATCGACGCGAAATACTGGAAGTCTATCTAACTCAAATACATGCCCAGATCCTATTATATTTCCATCAAACATCCATGTGAACTTGCCAGAATGGTTCACAAGGCATCTGGTTGAGATAGAGGTGTGCATCAAGACAGGGTACGCAACAAAAACATCACATGAGCAGAATGTTTTTCCTTTCATACCGGCGTGATCAAGCAGTCAGATATGAAGCTTATGGGACAAAGGACGACCTCTGAGATGCACAGATTTAGTGTTCATTCATTCATCTTTAGTTTAAATTCAAATGAAATTAGTTTAAATTCATTATTATTTCTTTAATGTTCATGTTGTATGATTGAAGCATCTTTCCAACCCCTTCCATGTTCTTCGAAACATTCTGTCTGCAGGACCTTCTGCCCCGTCATCTTCCATCAGCCGATGGCTCCTTGCCCAGGAACACCCGTATCTCTATGCCCCCTGATGGTGCTTCATCCACCCAGTCACCTTTTAACCCTCAGCCAATCATCTCCCGCGTGTCCATCCCTCCTGCAGCACCCAGGCTCCGTCCGAGTAGACCCATCCCTCTGTCTGTAATCATGAGGCTCCAGAACCCATACTATACAGCAGCAACCAGATATCCATGTGGCACTGAGAGTGAGCGAGACCTCAGCATGACACGCCAGCCTTTGCTTATGCCCAGAGAGTTGCTTTGCCACTTTCAGCCTATCTCTCAAGAGCAGAGACCTCCAGTCTATTATGCAGAAGGTACTAAACAGAGTTCCTAGCTATTCTGTGCAGAAATACTGTGAGTTGCAAGTGGGATTATTTTTTAAATTTTTTTATTCACGTGTTTTCCTGGAAAGTGTGAATTTGCACATTTCCATTACATTTCTAATGGGTAATGCTAGTCTATACCCAGATATGGCTTGGCTGAGGTGGAAAAATTAGCTTGTAATGAAAACCTGATAGGAAACATTTCCTGAAGATAATGTAGGTAGTAAAATATGGTTATTGTAGTAATTTTTGTGTATGGGTTTCCTTGTCAGCCCCCAAGTCAACCTACGTGGAGGTTACAAAACCAAACTCGATAAATAAGCCGGCACCCTTGTCCGAGCAAAGTAAAGAGCCCAAAGTTGAGGCTAACACTGATGATCCTGAGGTGGATTCGGCTCCTCGGCCCCTAAGCCCCACACGCTTGCAGCCAGTGGTGGCCCCGGAGGCTCCTGGGGTCCCTGATATGGACGTGTTGCTCCAGATCCGAGCTGAGTTCCCCCGTGCTCTGAAGAAACGTGGCTCCATTAGTGCCGACCATTCACAGAGCATGAAGATGATGCCCCTTCGCCCCAACCAGTACAAGCAGGTGATGAAAAAAATATTCGGCAGGAAAGGACCCCAAACAAAGGGCGAGACAGGGAGCGAGAGCAGCTCCTCAGATGGAGAGGAGATCTCACCATCCATACCTTCTCCACCTTCAACGATCATAAACACGGCTATGCCAGCCCAGCAGAAGGTGAGGGGAGACGCTTAACTTCAAAACCTAGCGATATTTTTTGAACTCAAAAAGCATTATATTAAACCTATTCAAATCAAGTGACCATTCAGTTAGGCTTAGGACCTGTAATAATTCAATAATAACTATAAAAGCTAAGAGTAGTGTTAAGGAAGCTATGATCACAAGAAGATTTCTGAATCAGGAGTATTTAACCATTTATGTGTTGCGCACATGTGTGTGTCTCAGGGTCTTCAGTCAATCCTGCGGAAGCCTAAAGGCAGTAGCGTAAAGGGGCCCCGTGCTCGTCTCAGTCCTCTGGTGCTGCTGCTGGACGGTGCTCTGGTTGGGGAGCTGGACACGGTGCAGAGAGCCGTACAGGTCAGCAAACCCCCAACACACCACACCACACTGACTCACCACACATTGCATAAAACCTGTGTCACATAATGTCACCTATGTCATTTATATGTATTAAATGTATCTTTTTTCACTAGATGACTGACCCGAGCCAGCCAAATGATGAGGGCATCACCGCCCTTCATAATGCTATCTGTGGTGGGCATTATGCTGTAGTGGAGTTCCTCATACACATTGGTGCCAATGTCAGCGCCCCAGACAGCCACGGCTGGTTAGTTTCACTCCTTCCCTCATTTGTGTATGTGTGGTTTATGTGTGTATCACAGGTTTGTATATAGGCTGAATTTGCACCATGTGCGTGTAAAACAAATGTAAACAAATACATTGTTTGGAATGAATGGATAATGTGCACTGTGCTGTAATGTATATGTGACAAATAAAGGCTTCTTTGGAGGTGTACTATTGTGGTTTTTTTTGTTTTTGTTTTTTTTTTTTGTTTTGTTTTTTTTCTTAAGAAAGTTTTCCAGAAAGTTAGATCGGGCATCCTGTTGAAATTAGATGTGTTATGAGACAAATACATAGCTTTACAACATTCATTCATTCATCCTTAGCAACTGCCTGGTAATGGTCACAGTGGTTTCAATTAGGCTACTGGTTTGTTTATATATTGGGATTTTTCAAGGGGTGGAGTGATAGGGTTCATATTTAATATTTAATCCGATTTTGACCACGCCTCTTCACATTTAAATTACGATGCAGATATTGGCAATGCGTTACATCCGTAATGTGTATCTGAACTCTGAATGTGTGTGTGTGTGTGTGTGTGTGTGTGTGTGTGTGTGTGTGTGTGTTTGTAGGACACCCCTGCACTGCGCTGCCTCCTGTAACGATCGGGCCCTGTGTGAGTTTCTGGTGCGTAACGGTGCAGCCGTCATGGCGGTGACGGAGAGCGACGGCGCCACGGCGGTGCAGAAGTGTGACCCGTATGCTGTGGGTTACGAAGAGTGTGAGAGCTTCCTTAGAGGTCAGGATGACATCATCAGTTACATGACACATGACCACAACCTTCATGTACATCTTAAAGACAGAGATGCAACACAAACTTTTTAACAAACAGAACCAAAGACTTGTGTATTTGTACTGTATATGGGACTCTACATGAGTGTTTTCTTAAAAGGATGTGAGGGTAAATCATGTAATCGTATACATAAAAGACTCTGAGACGGTCCTACTATCAATTTTAAGACACGGTATAGCTAGAAGCTCCTAATTAGAGTGATAAAGAGTTTATCTCCGATGTTTCCAATTCAATCTATAGTTTCCGATAAACAACTCGCATGCGTTTTCTCATCTCGCTCGTATTTATTTATGGCTTAGATTCTCTAATTGTAGACTATTTAAAATGAGTGCATTGCTTGACGTGTGACCAAAATTTAATACAAGGTACATACAGTATATAGCAGTATATAGTGAAAGCATTACATGTTTCAGTGGGAAATACCTGTAGAAATAGTAATACAGGTGTATATTTGTGTGTGTGTGTGTGTCATGTCAGGAGTGGAGGAGGCCATGGGTGTGGAGAACAGCGGTGTGCTGTATGCTCTGTGGACTTACCCGGCCCAGGCGCCTGATGAGCTGAGCTTCAAGGAGGGAGACATGGTGACCATCCTGCAGAAACCCGAGGGGTTGGATTGGTGGTGGGCTTCACTCTGCGGGCGAGAGGGCTTGGTCCCAAATAACTATTTTGGGGTAAGAGAACATATAGTTAATATTAGGAATAGTATCATATGGTACAGTACTGTTCAAACATGGATCATACAAGTTAATTATTAATAATGCTAGATCTACGATGTAGCGATTTATTCATTCACTTGGAATATAATATAATAAAATATACAAATATGGATTGTACAGTTAATTAGTGATGAGGCTATATTTCACAAATATAGATCATACATTAAATTTGTATTATTTACTGCATCTAATGTGGAAAGAGATGCAGTATGTAGTTAAGTAATACTATATTATGCCGATTTAGTTGGCATAATGTTACTATTATGTTAAAGCACAACAGGACATGCTGTTAGAAAAATAATCAACAAGGGAGGGGTATGATGATAATTAAAGAACGACACGTCATCATTTTTAAACGTCTGTAGTTATTTTTAACATTGTAGAACGTCTGTCGTTCCCTCGTCAGCTTCTTTTATTTTTCCCTCTCGATTGATTTTAAAATAATAATAATTGCAGCTTGTCACGTTCCTGAGAAACCAGAAAACCCTCAATCCTGAAGACTTTCTCATGTCAGAAAAGTTCCAGCTTTAAATCTGACTGCTACAAAGCACTGACACTGGAGACTCCTTCCATAATTGTTAAATAAATGAAAATAAAACTTCTCCTTATCAAAGGTTATACACATTTTTTTTAAAAATTAAATAAATAAACTTGGTGGATTTTAAAATATGGAGCGTCCACCGTACAAGTCAGTGTATAAGCTGTTACTATAGAAATAATAACGTATTAGAATATAATTTTATCATATAAACCTTGCAGTTGTTACTGCTGTCAGAGCTGCTGTTAAAGAAAATGAATCATTTATCAGCAGTGATGTGGTATCAGTAGTAATTATTAATCGACTATACTGTACAAAGATAGACAATACATTTCCTTAGCAATATACATATATATATGAGTGTATATAGTGTATAATCATAAAGATGACAGCGTATACATTCTCTCACCATGCAAAGATCTCCTGTTTGACTGGCAAATTCATCAGCCACATGTATTAAACCAGTGTATCTACCGTGCAATGAAGGAATGGGATAGGTCTCTGACGCCACCTGAATAACCCAGATATTTTCCTGTCTGGCTTCTTGTTAGTGAAGCTGAATATATAGTTGAGGTCATAAGTTTACATACCTGGATGATCAACGACTGTTTTTATGTTTTGTGAGAGTTCTTCATGAGTCCCTTGTTTGTCCTGAGCAGTTAAACTGCCCACTGTTCTTCAGAAAAATTCTCCAGGTCCTGCACATTCTTTGCTTTTCCAGCATTTTCTGTATATTTTGACCCCTTTCCAGCAGTGGCTATATGGTGTGGCTCGGGTTGTCCACTAATCGCAGGGTTGGTGGTTCGATCCCCAGCCCACATCCCTCCACATGTCGAAGTGTCCTTGGGCAAGACACTGAACCCCAAGTTGCCTCTGATGACAGGCTAGCACCTTTCGTGTGTGTGAATGAGAAACGGTGTAAAGCGCTTTGTAGAACCGTTAAGGTTAAAAGGTGCTGTAAGTGTAGACCATTTACCTTATTGGGCGAATACCCGACACTAGTTTTGGTATCAGTGCATCAATATCTTTAGGTGTATAGTTTTTTTTTTTTTCTTGCTTTTGCCTTGTTGAGTTTTGTGCCTAATGTCTGATCTCGTATTTCATCCTGTTACAGCTTTTCCCGAAGGTGCGGCCAAAATCACTATGCTAGAGGTCCCTCTACATGCCAATCCCCTGTACTACACCACAGAATCACTACAATACATCTATGATGGGTTTTTTTTGTTTGTTTGTTTTTTGGTCTTTTTGGTTTGTTTTTTCCTGTAGTCATTGTATTTTCTTAATTATGTAAGTTATGTCAAGGGCTTGGAAGTAGAGGTGTATAAGTCACGTTTATACAAATAAAAAGTTCTTAACAAAATAAAAACCAAGTTATCAAAAACAATTTTCAGTATTCTGACAGGTTAATTTGCTTTTGTTGCTTGGCAAATGTTACTTCCAAGCTTTTTTGTTTAAGTAGCCTAAATTTGAGGGGGGGTGGAATTTCACATTGTTTTGGTTAAATATATGTATATAAAATGTTTTTATTTAGGCTACTTTCTACTGTATGATGGACTTTTTGTGGCCATTTGCCAGAATTCAGCCACAGCAAGATCCGACAGGTTTTCCCGGACCATCACACCCATACAAAGGTTTAAATGTGAAGTTTTCTTTATTAATGACAGGATCAGTGGCTGAAATGCTAGTTACCTGAAGGTTTTGTGTTCAAATCCCAGGTTCATCAAAGAACCCTTAAATAACACCTTTTAACCTTTAGCTGCTATATTTGGATTAGATTATTTCCCAAGTGAATGTGCATGATCAACATTAGGTCACAGTGACTTAAATACTGAGAGAAATTGTCATCTCTCAGATTGGCTAGGAATACATTCATTTATCATCTCAGTATTGAATTTGGATGTGATTATTGATTGTGTGTGTGTGTGTGTGTGTGTGTGTGTGTGTGTGTGTGTGTGAGTGACAGAGAGAGATTAGATTAGAGAGATTAGTTGTGCATTAACAACATACAAATGTATTATGGTCTGATTTGTATGAATTTGAGATACACTGAGTTAGATTAGAATTAGGCCTATTAGATTTACCACTCTCCTAACTAAATATTTAGTGTACTGGGCTTTTCTTATTGTCTGTTATTTTAGTCATTGTGAAATGTTTACCACGAACATTAATCCTGTACAGGATGTTGCTTAGAATGCATTTTTATTGTCATCATTCATACATAGGAAGGCTTTGGTATCACTTTACATGTTAACCCCCCTCTCACGGGGCTGTGTGGAAGAATGAATGCGTGCATGTGTGTGTGTGTGTGTGTGTGTGTGTGTATGTGTGTATGTGTGTGTGTGTGTGTGTGTGTGTGTGTGTGTGTGTGTGTGTGTGTGTATAGCTGGCACAGGCCATTACAAAATAACATATTGCATTTTCTGTGATACAGTAAATACTTCTATAAACTTATATTAAAAACAGTAAATATTAAGTGTATGTGTTTCATTTCATGTATTGTAAACTATACACAGTACAACAGAAGTGGTATAAATAAGTGGACTCCATGTGGCTTAACAATGCATAATAATAACAACTAGTATTATTATTATTATTATTATTATTATTATTAGGGGGCCAAGCACAAAAGGTGCGTAGGCACCCTATTAATATTCTGCCTTTTCTTCTTCTTTTTCTACTTCTTCTCCTTGCTAGGGTGTCTGTGGCAGTCCACAGAACCGTCTGGTAAAAAGTTGTGAATTTGGCACACTAATTGGGGAGGGAACATTCTGATCAAATTTGGCTGAAGTGCTGCCAATGCTCTTACACCACCATTGGGTCAAATTTGGGCATAATTTGGAAGTACTTTTATGGTACTATAACTTCATAACTTTTGAACCATGTGTCCAAAATTTAAATGCCTAATGAGATTTTCCACCATCTTGGATTTTGTCAAAATACATTTTTTTCACTCCTACAAATTTTGTCCAATCGTCACCAAATTTGGCACACATATCTTCAGAGTAAGGCTATCAAAAGAATTTCTAATAATCCAAATGGTTTGACCATGATGGGCCAACAGATCTGACCTCGAAGCCGCCAAACACGAAGTGAGGCTGTATCTCAGCAACAACTTGCGCATTGACACAAAATTTGGTAGACGGTTTCACGACCAATGTGTATGTGATTGTGCCCTGCGATGGATTGGCATCCTGTCCAGGGTGTACCCCGCCTTGTGCCCGATGCTCCCTGGAATAGGCTCTAGGTTTCCCCGTGATCCTGAAAAGGATAAGCGGTATAGAAGATGGGTGGAAGGATGGATGGTTTTCAGGACCATGAACTGAGACTATGCAACGAATTTTGTGCCATCGCCACCTACTGCTCAAAAGTAAACATAACATGATTAAAAAAAAGCTTACATCTAACTGCAATTTTTGCTACTCCTCCTCCAAATTTTGTCCAATCTTCACCAAGTGTAGCTCACATCATATTGAGACCTGTCTAAACTTGCACAAAGAAAGAAAAAAGCCCAGAGTGATGAGAAAACGTAAATAACTTGGATGTTTTTAAGTTGCAAGAAGAAAAAAGTTTCAGGTCAGAGCAGTAGCAATCATGATCACAGGTCAAAGTAGCATCAGACAACACCACAGGTCACAGCAGTAGTGGCAACTGCAACAGCAATGCCATCCTGCTGTCCATTTGTAAATCTAGCAATTTCCTCCTTCAGTCAAAGAATTTCACCACTGTCCGTGGTCAAAAAATACACCTCGTGAATTAAACTACAAATCACTCTTGAATCCCTTTGCCTAAATTTATGGGTCTGCTTTCCTGTGATTGCTTAGGCAACAACTGTAGTGTGTCTGTGAATGTGTGGCTTACAGAGTCTGGGTGCTTGGCCCCTGAAAATGCTGCTTGCGGCTTTTGTTATTATTTTTATTATTATTATTATTATTATTATTATTATTATTATTATTATTATTATTATTATTATCATTAATAGTAGTTGTAGTAGTAGTAATAGTAATTGCTTTCCAAGAACTTTTTTTTTTCCATCAACCACAAGGTGGCAGAATTTTTAATGCTGCATGTCTCCTACATATTGATCCACCTTCAGCACACCCAGAAACACTGGCAGTATGGCAATACAGCTCTTCAGTAGGTATCTTCAGAAGAATTTACACCTTGGAACACTTCCATAATCGTTGCTCACAGATATGCCCCACACAATGAATATACAACTGGGGAAATTTTATTTTGGTCTTCTGAGAAGGCTAATTTGTACATGGACATCAACTCAACCTCTTACTGAACTGCCTCTAAATCTCGCAAGCACCCCCAGGCTCTTTTCACAGCTGTACTGTTTGGCAGGCGCAATAAAATATAACAGCTATCTTCATAACACACTTTACAATTAGATAAATATTTGAGAGGAAAGAACAAATAGTCTATTAGAGCAAAGTGCAATCCTGGTCCCATTTACACATTTACACACACTGATCTAAATAGACTAGAAAGCAGTTTATATATAATGACTTTTTTACTTATGTCTTTCTTTGAATTGTACATTTCTCATTAATGTAATTGCTTTGGACTAAAGTTTTTCTCTAACATGCCCATTGACATCATAGCAGTGTGATAGTGCATGATGACGTGCATTTTTATTTTATTTTATTTTTGTCATTTTGCAGGTTAATATCTATTGCATGATTGTCACAGATTATAGTTTTATTTTTTGTAATTTTCTGGTTTTGTAAACATTAATATACAGTATAATCACTTATCCAACAAGTTGATTGTTTTCAAAAGCAGATTTTACTTCATTTTTGTTCTGTTTTCCAAGGCCGTCACACATATATGCCCTTGGATGAGAATTTTTATCTTTTGATGTGATGATCTCCTTAAAATAAATAAATACATTCACAGTCTGCATTATAACATTTACCAATATTCATGTTTAATAGTTTAAACATCTTCTGAACAACAGACAATTCATAATTAATAATTAAGATAATTAAGTCAAATTTCATTTTCATATATTTTTATTTTTATTTTTTTTTTTTGCTTCCATCAGTGCTGGACCAATAACTTTGAGCTTGGAATGACTTTGAACTGAACCTGAAATTTAGTTATCTCTATCAGCTATCTTTAGAACGGCGTTCCCATGTCAGCACATGTAAAGGTAACACATGTCAGAGGTCGGGTCCATGAGACCCTGGTTCCGGTAAAGTCCAGCGCTGACTCGTTCCAGTTCAACACAGTAAACTTGAGCTGAGTGCAGCCAGCGGCCTGTCCTAGCTGTTACAGACATGACGGAAAATGAATAATAACACAATATTTATATGACAATTATACACATTACTTTTGAATACAACGATTAATTAAATTTCTTAAGTGATGCCTCAAGCACTTCTAATTTACCTATTGTCTGAAAAACCAACATTTAAAAAAACATCCCTCACCTGTGCAACTTTGCTCATCAATGCTTTGCCAATCCCCTTTCCTGGATGAGACGCAATCATGGACATGTTCCTATGTTTGTTATCTATTTCTCTAATGTACAGTAGCTGAAACAAGGCTCACCAGCAGAGAGCATCATAAACACAGAAATGTGTCTCTGCAGTTGCTGTCTCATCTTCTTGTTATTGTTGCTGGTTTAAAAAAAAAAAAAAAAAAAAAAAAAAAGCCTCTTTTGTTGTAGTGACAAAAAAAGAAAATCTAAAATGAATTTTAACATGAATAAAAAAAAGTAGTGAATAGGAATATCACTCAGCAAATCCGCCAGTGTTAATTTAACTCTGTGAGAGTTTCATATAATCCACACTGAATGGAGTTAAAAATGTTACTAAATGAACACCATCTCAGTGTTGAACATTTAACTCTCCTGGAGTTAATTAGATAACTCCTACGAGTGCTAATCTACAGTGGTGCTTGAAAGGTTTACAATGGTCTATATTTCCACATAAATATTGCCTAAAACATCATCAGGTTTTCACAGTCCTCATAGTAGTAGATAAAGAGAACCCAAATAAACAAGTGACATAAAAATATTATACTTGGTCATTTACATATTGAGTGAAATATTACATATCTGTGAATGGCAAAAGTGTGTGAATCTTTGCTTTCAGTATCTGGTGTGACCCCCTTGTGCAGCAATAACTGCAGATAAACGTTTCCGGTAACTGTTGATCAGTCCTGCATATCGGCTTGGAGGGATTGTAGCCCGTACTTCAGTACAGAACAGCTTTAACTCTGGGATGTTGGTGGGTTTCCTTACATTAACTGCTTGCTTCAGGTCTTTCCACAACATTTTTACTGGATTAAGGTCAGGACTTTGACTTGGCCATTCCAAAACGTTAACTTTATTCTTCTTTAACCGTTCTTTAGTAGAACGACTTGTGTGTTTAGGGGCGTTGTCTTGCTGCATGTACCACTTTCTCTTGAAATTCAGTTCATGGACATAAGTCCTGACATTTTCCTTTAGAATTCAGAATTTATTGTTCCATCAATGATGGCAAGTCATCCTGGCCCAGATGCAGC